>NW_010520009.1:10319-14917 GCF_000687285.1 Phaethon lepturus
GGAAAGAGTTGAGCGATATTTAGCCTGAAGACAAAGTAGGGTGGTAACCAGTTCACCCATCCATTTCTGGACACAACATCCTAGGAATTACAGGTATTGCTGTTCCAAGGTCAGGTTGGATGAGGCTCTGAGCAACCTGCTCTAGTTGAAGATGTCCCTGCCCCTTGCAGGGGGTTGGACTAGATGACCTTTAAAGGTCCCTTCCAACCCAAACTAGTCTATGATTCTATGATTCTATGATAAGGGACACCATTCATTCTGTAACATTTTGTAGTTCTAAGCAAACCACCAGGAAACTAAAGTGAGATTTACCTGATCAAACATAAACATTACAGTGCAAGCACATTACAGACTCTTTTGATAATCAGAGGGAAATTCATTCCAGCCTAAGCAGAGGTCAATGTTTGTTCCTGAGAAGCATGAGATACAAATGCACTTCATCGACTATAAGGGGAACGCAGGATGATTAGCTTGGGTGTAAATTCTGAAATGATAGGTATCTATAGAGTAGACATGAATCCCACTCCAAGTTATTCAAAAGAACAGTACAAGAAGAAATCCTCATTAAAACTACAGCTTTTGCAGAATTAGAGATTATGTTTGTCAAAGGAACTGTATTTTTCTCGTAGTATCTGAAAAGTCTGTGTTCAGGTATGGTACCCTATAAAATATTTTCCATTTTCAATATAAATAATACCAGTGTCAATTAGCCTCAATACAATTAATAACCAGAAAGAAATGATGGCTTACTGGGATTCAAGAAAACAATAGGACAGAATATGTGGTTCATTTTCTATTTAGGAAGTACCAACCAAGTAGTATGAGATGTGCTAAAATGAATGTTAGCATAAGCATCTTCCAAGTTAAAAAGCTCCAGTGTTTAAGAGTAGAGAAGCCTGGTCTGCTGGGAGTTAAATGGCAGTGCTTCTTATCTGGGAGACATAAGTAGTAACTGGAACAAGTAAGAAGGAACATGCAAGAAAAGTCAAAGAGGATCTGAAGACATTACAGAAATATTGGGCTTGCTCCTAAAGAAAACAAAGCATACCGTCCTTCAAACATATGAAATATAGCAGAGAGTTTAATCTTTTGGACCAAAATGTAACTGCCAGAAATCATTTAATCTGGAATATACAAATTCGTATCCCTTTCAGTCTCTCCTCTCTGAGAGTGACCAGTGGGGCCAGATGCTTACTGAAAGCAAAAATCTAACATTTACTTACAAAAGCATTTCAGAATCGAGAGTGAGATTTCATTTCTTAACTATTGAAGTGATTACATCTTGAAGAAAATAACATGATTTAATTATGTCATGTAATGAATATGAATACCCTACAGCATGTGCTCCCCTGTACCCACTGAGGGTTAGAAAGAATGAGGGAGGTGATTTTGCCTGTCTACTCTGGGGAGACCCCCCTGCAGTGCTGCGTCCGGCTCTGGAGCCCTCAGCACAGGAGAAACATGGACCTGTTGGAGCGGGGCCAGAGGAGGCCCCAGCGATGCTCCGAGGGCTGGAACAGCTCTGCTGGGAGGCCAGGCTGGGAGAGCTGGGGTTGTTCAGCCTGGAGGAGAGAAGGCTCCAAGGACACCTTATTGCAGCCTGCCAGGACTTAAAGGAGGCTGATAAGAAAGAGGGGGACAGACTTTTTAGCAGGGCCTGTTGTGATAAGACAAGGGGTAATGGTTTTAAATTAAAAGAGAACAGATTTAGACTAGATCTAAGGAAGAAATTTTTGACAATGAGGGTGGTGAAACCCTGGCCCAGGTTGCCCAGAGAAGTGGTAGATGCCCCATCCCTGGAACCATTCCAGGTCAGGTTGGATGGGGCTCTGAGCAATCTGCTCTAGTTGAAGATGTCCCGGCTCACTGCAGGGGGGTTGGACTAGATGGCCTTTAAAGGTCCCTTCCAACCCAAACCATTCTATGATTCTGTGAATGAGTCTGAAAAAGTGGATCAGATCCAATGGCTGTAACAAGGGACAGAGGAGGATCTGTTTTGAAGAACCTCAGATGAGCAATAGAGGCTCATACCCACAATCTTTCACTTAAAGTAGTGAAATCCTTAAATAAGGATTTTAAAAACAAGGAAAGTCTGTAGTGATCCTTACCTAGCATATCTTTTCCACTTCTGGCTTCCTTACACTTTTAGTGAGATAGGGAATTCTTACAGCAGTGTTCCCATTTGCAATGTGCTGTTTAACAGCTGTCAAAGCATCCATTTTCCATTAATTCCTTTTATCTCTTTTTAAAATTCTTTACATTTTTGGCATCTAAGATAACTTGGAGGAATGATCTCCACATTTTAGTTATGCACTTTGTGGAAAGCATACCTGGTTTTATTTTTAAATCTACTATTTGGAAATTTTATTGTGTGTCACTTTAGTTCTTATACTGCAGAAGGTAGAGACTCATCATTCTCTAGTCTTGTTCTCTTTTTCCTTCATTGCAGTATTCTCACTCCTTGAATACTCTCTTTTGCTCTTCAGCAATGGAAGAAACTACATCCATTCAATAGTTTTACTGTGCTTCTTACTCTTCTACATAGCTTTTTTGACCCACGACGTCAATGAAAAGAATGACCAGAACTGCAAGCATCATGGGTTTGTCTGGGGGCCTTTCTTCTTGTTTTCTTGTTTGCTTTGACCTCATGTTCCTTATCTCCTATTTGTCTTTGTACTAATACTAACATTTGAACTGACATGCATTTTTTCAAACTTCTCTCTTCTCTGCATCAAGATGTCTATCTGCACTGAAAATTAAATTCAACTAATGAAAGTGACCTCAGCTAGGGATTCTGTTGCTCACTCTAAGGCTTTCAACATTTTTTACTTTGTGGTTCAAATGGAACTACAGATGCCTGAACAGCAAGTCTAAACCTATTCACAAGGGACTTCAATGCGTGGACCTTTTGGATTTAGCATGTTGGCACCAGGATGATCCTAGATGAACATTGCTGGTGCAGAAGATTAGTAGCTGTTGACCTGTGTAATGGATTTACGCAATATGCAGATGACACCAAGTTGGGCGGCAGTGTTGAGCTGCTGGAGGGTAGGAGGGCTCTGCAGAGGGATCTGGACAGGCTGGATGGATGGGCAGAGGTCAACTGTATGAGGTTTAATAAGGCCAAGTGCTGGGTCCTGCACTTGGGTCACAACAACCCCATGCAACGCTACAGGCTTGGGGAGGAGTGGCTGGAGAGCAGCCCGGCGGAAAAGGACCTGGGGGTGCTGGTTGACAGCCGGCTGAACATGAGCCGGCAGTGTGCCCAGGTGGTCAAGAAGGCCAACAGCGTCCTGGCCTGTATCAGCAATAGTGTGGCCAGCAGGAGTAGGGAAGTGATCGTGTCCCTGTACTCAGCACTGGTGAGGCCGCACCTTGAATACTGTGTTCAGTGTTGGGCCCCTCACTACAAGAAGGATGCTGAGGTGCTGGAGCGTGCCCAGAAAAGGGCAACAAAGCTGGTGAGGGGTCTGGAGCACAAGTCTGATGAGGAGCAGCTGCGGGAACCGAGGATGTTCAGTCTGGAGAAGAGGAGGCTGAGAGGAGACCTTATCGCTCTCTACAACTACCTGAAATGTTGTAGCGAGGTGGGTGTCCGTTTCTTCTCGCAAGTAACAAGCAATAGCACAAGAGGAAATTTCCTCAAGTTGCACCAGGGGAGGTTTAGATTGGGTGTGAGGAAAAATGTCTTTACTGAGAGAGTGGTCAGACATTGGAACAGGCTGCCCGGGGAGGTGGTGGAGTCACCATCACTGGAAGTATTCAAAAATCGTGTGGACGTGGCGCTTTGAGACATGGTTTAGTGGGCATGGTGGTGTTGGGTTGACGGTTGGACTTGATGATCTTAAAGGTCGTTTCCAACCTTAATAATTCTGTGATTCTGTAATAATATGACTCTAAAGATATAAATGAAGAATATGGACCAAATTCCATACGCTGCATCATAGTGTATGCATTGGGATACCTCCCCAGCCTTCAATACTGTACACCTTATCATAACATCTGAGAATTTGATCACATGTATCCGTCTGTAAAGCCGCCTTTTAGCAAGGTTTGGTTGACTAGTAGACCAGAGAATCACACACTTAAGCTGGTTTTACACATTCTTCACTAACTGACAGAATGGTGGCCTATTCAGACAGGGGGTTTTATTTACACTGTGTATCCTGCTTACTTGGAGGAACAATGACAGCAGTGCTTATACCATATCTAGAGACAGTGAGAGAAATAATCCTCCTGGCCATCTCAAAGCCATACCAGTATAACCCCTGTCTTTCTTTTAATCAAATATGGCTTTACCTATACCTTTGACCTGGGTATCTTCTTTGTATTTGTCCAGAGACACAGCAATGTACCCAGGTATTTTGCTCCCAAGGGAACAGAATGGTTTGCTACAACATAAAAATTCTCTGTTTCCTCAACCTTGCCCATGGTGATTAAAATATTAGCATCACACACTATTTTTTCAAAATGTGGTGCAAGAGCATCCCAGTGCAGAACTGTCTGCCCCTGGAGACATCTTCTGAGAAGCCCCGTTCACTGAATACAACACAGCCTTACCAGATCACCTCCCAAAAGCAGCCGTTCAGCTCATCCTG
>NW_010520009.1:14948-15585 GCF_000687285.1 Phaethon lepturus
AGCTCTCCTAACAGATAGCTTTGCAAGTGTACCCAATGCTACACAATAGGTGAGCTGTGCAACACAAATTACGCAGTTATGTTCTTTCTGCAGATGCCTATAAAAAAAAAAAAACAGGGCGCTCTACATAAAGGACTTAACTTGCCTTCTGTAATGAACAGAAATGTGTGGCATGAATCATGAGGACAAAGATGAAACTGATTCTTAATAGCTAATTGCTTCACAGGGGAGAGATCACCTTTGTGGGGAAAAAAGGGCCTGTAAATTTAATTCAAAGACAACGTCTCTTAAAGCCTTCATAGAGAACTGAGGCGAGACTTGCTTTCCTCATTCAGTCTCCTTTCTTCCTAATTTCTTGCATGTAGGCTAGCCAGTTGTTTTCCAAGCTCAGGATGTATCCTAACTGCGTCTCAATCTCTTCCGGGACACATTTTCATCCTCTGATGCAACGTAAAGTCCAACAGCTCAAAAATGTTATTTTTGTTCAGTAATTGTTCCTTTCTTTTTTTTTTTTTTATCTAGGGAGAACCTGACCACTGCCTTCTCAAGCTTCAGTGCTGGTTATAGTTGCCACCAGTGTGTCTGGTGTATTGGCTTTGAGCTAAGGCCAGCTGGCTCCAAGATGGACCCACCACTG
>NW_010520010.1:0-3773 GCF_000687285.1 Phaethon lepturus
CACCCGCCCCCGGGGCCCGGGCACCGCCGGCACTCGCGGGGCCTGAGAGCGCACACGGCACACGCGGGCACATGTGGCACGCATGGCACACACGCACACGCGTGGGCACACCGTTACGCATGGCACACACGGGCACACGTGGGCACACACAAACAACGCGGCACACATGGGCACACATGGGCACGCATGGGCACATGGCACACATGAGCACACTGTGCACTTGGCACACGTGGGCACACACACAGCATACTTGGCACACATGGGCACTCGGAGCCCACATGCAGCCCACAGGCACGAGGACACCCAGGGGCACACGTAGGCTTGCACAGGCGCATATGGACATATATGGGACATATGGTCACTCACAGGCTCCTACAGGGCACACATGCGTCCGCACACACATGTTTTCACACCCACAAGCATACATGGAGGAACACCCGCATGCAGCGTGCATATGCGCAGACTCACGCTGCCAGCACACAGCACTGTGACAAACCTGGGCACGGGGATGGCCACAGGCTCCAGCCAGGATGCGTGCAGTCAGTACATGTGACTGTTGTACACGCGTGCATGTGTCTGTTGCACGTGTGTGGGTCCATGCACACACACCTGTATGTCCATGCATGTGTATGCTGCAGCAAGTGTGATTACTGACACATGTACACACGTGTGTATGCATGCAAATCTGTACACATATACCTATGTATTTAGGTGTACATGTGTGTACATATGTAAGTGTACATGTCTGTAGCTATACACATACACATGTATGTGGGCATCTACATGTGAGTGCAAGCCTTCATGCCTGTGTTCATCTGTGTACACGACTGGGTATGTGTGCATATGTGAACATGAGTGTACACAGGTGTGGATGCATGTACTGATACACACATGCCCATAAATACTTAGGTGCATGTGTGCGTCCCCATACCCATGTGCATGTGTGTGCAGCCAGCACACGCCCCCGCAGCCCAGGCCAGATGTTTCCAGTAATGCATGACGGGTGCACCGGGGGCCGCCCCTCGCCTGGCCCCTCGCCGAGGCCTCCCCTCCCTTCCTTCCCTCCCCTTCCCGCTGGGCTTCCCGCATGCCAGGATGGGTGCCTGCACCCCAGCATGCTGCCCTGCCCCTTGGATCCCTCCCAGCTCCCAGGGCACGCTGCACACCAGGGCCTTGGGGCACCAGCTGCACAGCCTTTCCCACATCCCATTGGGTGCTCTCTGGTCTTTCCCACCTCCGCAGCCCGGTACCCCATCCCAGGGCTGGCCCCCAGTGCTCCACATGACTTGGGGAGCATCCCTTACCCGTCTCTCCACAGATCCCCGTTGTCCCTGCGGGTTGCTGCCTGGTTAAGGAAATCCTCAGCCCAGGATGGGGTGGAGGTGGGGGCAGCGATGGGGTGGGTGCCCCAGGGCTATCTGGCCAGCTACTGCAGGCCCCACGGCCACAGACTGGGCTGGGTGCTGGGTGCTGGATGGGAGATGGTGCCGGCGCACTCACGCGCCGACACTGCTTTCGTTTTGCAAGTGTGATAAAGCCAGAGTCAGGGCACCCACAGCAGGAAGGGGAAGGTAGCAGCGAAACCGGCGGGTGCTCAGGTCCTCCCACGCCCTCCCAGCACCCGCGCATTGCTGCTCTGCACCAGGAGCCAGGCTGCTCTCTAGCACCCTCGCTCCCAGCTGCACGTGGCCTCACACCCCACCCTGCAGCCCAAATCCGGCACCCAGCACCTGAATCCAGCATCCCACGCCCAGCATCCTGTGTCAGAGCCAGAACCCAGCTGCAACCCGCACCCCTGCCCCAGGGTCTGGGCTTTGGAGAGGAGCTGCCAGCTGCAGACTTGGTCCTCAAGGGATGGATTTCTGTCAATGAAACCCATGCTTTCAACCCGCCTCCTCAGGGCCTCGCTCCCTTTCTGTGCATCTCCTCTGTGCACTCTCCCAGGTCTCGACTTGGAAAAACAGGAGGGGCCCCACTGCCCCCCGCAGCCTCCGAGATGCTGCGGTGCCCTTGCAGCACCCTGCACCTGTGTGCAAACACCTCCTCTGCAGGAGCCTGGGTGCTTTGTGCACCCGTGGTTTTGGTCATGGGCCTGCTGTACCGGTCAGGACTCCCCCGGGGTCCCGTGGTGCCCAGAGCCACAGCAGGGGCAGAGGCCAAACGTGGTCCGTGGGGTGGGAGGCTGTGGTGCCAAAGGGGTGTGGGATGGGTCCGAGTCTCCAGACTGTGCTCATGCCCCCTTCACCCATCTCTCCCCACCTGCTAGCAATCATCCCCCTATTCCCTGTTTTGGGGCACCTGTCTCCTTCCCTCCTCACCACCCCTCCTCTAGGCTGGCAGGTGTCACAGTGTCCCCCAAGTCCCTGCAAGGTGGTGGGGGTGATGCCAGAGCACCCCTTCCCCAGTGCCATTCAAATCTGTGGGGCTGGTGGCGTCCCCCTCTGTGATCAGGTGCAGTGACGTCATGGCGGCTGTGGCATCTCTGTGGGGGACATGGGTCAGCGTGTGGGTGGCATCGCTGCCTCAGCAGCCATGGCCTGTCCCATCTCCATGGGTGCTGTTGCCTGGGAAACTGTGGGCAAACGCGGGCAGGGATCCAGAGGGGTGAAGGGTGGGGAGGAAATGCCAGCTCCCAGCACCTGAGAGAGGGCTGGGACAGCCGAAACACCAGCAATCTGTGGAGATTTTCCATGTGCCAGGCCTGCAGCATGCGGCCGTAGTGATCCCAGAGTGCTCGGAGGCCTGGCATGGTCCAGAGCTTGTCCTTGAGTTTGGGGGTGCACCCAATGCAGCAGGATTTAATGCTCCCCCTCCATATGCCCGGCATGAGGGCTGTCTGTGCGCTCCCCTGGAGGGACCCCAGGGTCACGTCCCGACCTGCTTCCCAAGCACTACGAGCCCCAGCGTCACTGGGTCTGCATCTGTCCCCAAGGTCTCCCCGCTGGCGGGATGCTGCATGCAGAGTTGGGGGCTCCCTGCCCTCCCTGCCCTGGATCACCCCACCAGTGCTTGCATGTGTTCCGGGGTTGGGAGGCCACGGGAGGGCCAAGTTCAGCACTGGCATGATGGTACTTCACCAAAATCAACCAGTTTTCTTTTAAACCAGCTTCTTGGAAGCAGCTTCCAGCTCCCCAGGCTGTGGGACAGCCCCGAAGGGGACCGGGCTGCCCAGGGAGCTCCAGAGACAGAGGCACCACGCGCTCTGGGGTGACCCTCATCCCTGTACCCCCAGCTTCCCACCTGAGGACTGGAGCCTGGAGAGGATGCGGGCTGGGTGGGCACACCCTCTGCCATCAGGGCAGGATGGGGCGATGGAGGCAGAAGTCCCCACACAAACTGGAGGTGCCTGCTCTGGGGATGGCACAGCTGCCCCTGCATTATCATGAAGGACGCTGCAACGTAGCAGGGGAAGCTCCAGGCGAGAACCACCAGCTTGTGTCTTGCCCTTCCAGTTTTCCCACCTTTCTTTTCTCCCCTGCATGTCCTCCTCATCCTGCCCAGCGCATGGGGAGAGGAACTGGTCCATGACAGCACGTCATCTCCCACCCCACAGCTCCCATGATGGTATCAGAGCTCTTGGAAAACCCCCAAAATTGTCCCTGATTTGCCAGCAATTTAAAGCCACCTCGTGAGAGCTGCCTCGCTCCCTAGGAAAGACCAGGCATGCTTGTAACACTGTGTGGCAGTGCCATCCTCCCACCACAGCACCCCCCTGCACCCCGGGACCCCTGTCCCTGCTGTGCCAAGAGCTGCCCCTCACCCAGCCACAGCCT
>NW_010520010.1:3880-4656 GCF_000687285.1 Phaethon lepturus
CCTGGGCAGGTGCCAGGGCAGGCAGGCGGTGCTGGGGATGGGAGGAGACGCTGCGAGCATCGTTGCTCCCGGCCGTGGGGATCTGCGTCCCCGGCACAGGCACAGCTCCTGGGGACTTTCCACTCCAGTGTCTGCTGGTGACCTGGGAAAGTCCCTTGCAGAGGATCCAGATAGCCTGGGGGAAGTTCTGGCTCAGATGGGCAGCTAGATGGGTGGGCAAACCCAGTGTCCCGGGGCCAGCGGCTGCAGGGGATGAAGCCAGGCCCCCGTGCTGCTCCGCGCTGCCCTCCCCACAGCCCGCCTCGGCAGCACACACAGCACCCAGCTCGCAGCACCGGGCTTGTGTTTCACACCAGGGACATGTGCGGCTGGCAGGGACAGCCCTGGGCACAGACAAGGGCTCCATTGCTGGGAGCTCATACTTTGACTGCAGGTCCGGAGGCTGTTGCTTCTCCCTCTGCCTTGGTGGCACCTGGCTGGGAGGCACAGAGCTGTCTGGATGGGTTCAGCATCACCCATGTCAGCTCTGCACTGGGCTTCCTCATCCCTGGGATGTGGCTCTCCTCTGGGTACGGGGGGCAGTGGGGTGCTGCAGACCCCACGGGAAGCATGCGCACCTCCCCTAATGCTGCCCAGGGCAGCGCCCGGGACCCTGCCTCAGCGCAGGCTCTGTGCTGCAGAGAGCACGACAGCTGGGGTGCCTTGGGCTGCCCAAAATAGCTGTCCCCACTCCCCCACTGCCTGGCCGCTGGGAGCTATCCTGTGACAGTCCCCCA
>NW_010520010.1:4693-6647 GCF_000687285.1 Phaethon lepturus
GGAGCAGCTGGAGTCGGCTGCCATCCTGCTGCAGCGCTCAGCCCACCGCCCGCAGGCTGCTGGCCACTGAGCACCCCAGACTGGGACAAGCATTGGCCCAGGGAGTGTCTTCCCCAAGCACCGCCCTGCTCCAGTGCACCCATGGGCGCTCTGCCTGCGGAGGGTGTGTGGTCACAGCCCTGGGGCTCTGCAAACCCACCTTTGCCCCCCAGACAGGGATAGCTGGTGCCCGAAGGCTGGTCGGGGCTTGCAGAGCTGCTCCCAGCTCCTGTTGCAAGCTGGCGGCCAGCCATGTGCCACAGGGTGCTCGCCCGTCCCCACCACGCCACCAGCCAGCCATACTCAGGGACTAGGCTCCGCTCTCCCGCCTGCCCGGCCCAGCCAGCTGGCTCTTGCTGCCCTGCCCAGGCTGGTGCTGCGTCCCCGGCAGCGGTGGGCAGGCAGGCACGGCCAGGCGTAAATCACGCCTGGCTGCTGGGGCCGAGCTGGGCAGTGTCCCTGGGGTGCGGGTTTGTGGCCCTCCCACAGAGAGCACACAGGGGTGAGGGTCAGGGGACAACGGCTGCACCACCAGCCTGGCAAAGCAGCAGCCAGAACTTGCCCGCATATGACATTTGCCGATGCAGGTCCCCGGGGATAGCCCCCAAGGCCATCTCCTCTGCATCCTTGAGGGCCGTGAGGAGGACCAGGTCCTGCCTGGCCAACTCACCCTGCAGTGCTCCATCCTGCATGACACAGGGGTTTCAGTTCTCCTTGGGGCAAGCACATGGTGTAACCATCCCCACAGACGTGTCCCCTCACCCATCCTCCACCATGTCATGCCTCTGACCCCTGCTGAAATTCCCTGTGGGGAATTCAGCTGAGCATCCCCGGGGCTGGAGCGTGGCAGTGCGGGGAATGCAGTGATGATGTGGAAATAGCACAGCTCCCTGCGGCCCTGACGCCCCACTCCAGCCAGGGCGCTGCCATGGTCCTGGCCAGGAGACCATGGTATGCTGAGGAGTTAGTGACCCACGTAACAGCAAGCCTGAGCTGGCCCAGGCATGTGCTGTGGGCATCCCTTGGCTGCAGGGTAACCTCAGCCAGGTTAGAAGCCAGGCTGTAACAGAGGAGTCTGTGGGGAGCTCGTACCTGGTATCTGTCACGTGCCTATCTGTGTCTTTACCTAAAACAGCAGCAAGAAGTTCTCATGTGAGCATCTTTCTTGTTGGCAGTAGAAATAATGAATAGAGCGATTTTCCTCTGAGAAAATTCTATAATAGCTCAAAGGACGAAAATGGGGTAACTCTTTCCACCGATGGGGCTGCATGGCATGCTGTGTGTGGACTAGAGGTCTGTTCCGTGCTGCGCAGCTCAGGGTTCCTGCGTCTGAAGGGATCTTAGCTTATCTGTAGTAGTATCTCTATAGTCTGAGCACTAATAAATAGCATTGTAAGTGACACTTAAAGGGTCTGAGTCCCTTTCTCACTGGGATCATGACAAACCAGCACCTCCTGGTGCAAAACAAACGCCAGCTGCGTTTGAAGTGGGGGTCCCAGGGTGGGAAGGGGCAGCTGGAGGTCTCTGTGGTTGAAGTCCACAGACCCCCGGATGGATAAAATTCCTGGTGCTGGTGGAGATGAGCGGGTGCTAGGGCTGCTGCCTACAGGCACGGCCAGACATGAGCGCTGGGGACCCCCTCAGCGGCTGGGAGTGGTCTCCCCAGCACAGTTCCGAAGGGATGGAGGCAGAGGCACCGCATGGACGCGGACTCAACCGTGCCCGGGGGAGGTCACCCCTCTGCCGGTCTGACCCGCAGCTCGCCCCCGTCTGCGCAGGGGACCCCGGGGGACCTAGCGGGTGCTGAGGACCCACACTCTCATCTCATGGGCAGAGGAGCCGGGGCCCGCAGGGGAGCTGCCGGCCTGAGCGGGGCGGAGGAGAAGGAGGAAGAGGAGGAGGAGGAAGAGGAGGA
>NW_010520011.1:0-37511 GCF_000687285.1 Phaethon lepturus
GGGGCTCACCACAGTCCCCCCGCACCCCTGCGCGCGCGCCATGCGACGCGCTGCAAGCGGGGAGCGCCGGGCGCCTATTTTTAGCCCTCGTGGACTGGAATTGCAGGCTGCACTGCGGATCTCCCTGCAGAAACACTGGTGGGAAGGAAAAGCAGCACCACGCTGTAATTTTGTCGCTGGTGATGGGGTTTTCTTTCTAAATCCCAAGTATCGGTTTCATTCACTGCTTCAGGCTACAAGAGACGTGCTTCGCCTACCGCCATAACGCCTTCTCTCCTGCTTACAGTCACCGTACAGTAAAACGTGCAGCAGTTTTACAGTCACTGTAGAGTTATTACATGACGTATCGTGTACAAAGCACACTGGCTTATATGACCACCCAAGCGATTAATAAAACTGGTTGCCTGCTACAAGTGATCTTTAACTAAAGGTTGAGCAAAATTGGTCTGGAAACCTTGAAAATAATTTAGAGTGGTCGCTTAAATCACAGAGACGCAAAGTCTGCGGGAGGTGGATCTTCATACGGCTTTCAACGTTAATGTCTTCCTCTCCATGGTCTCAACACCTTTAAATAGAACATCCTACCAAATAATATTTATGTTAATTTGTTTATTTGCTACCATAGAAAAAAAACAACTGCAACAACAGTGCTAAGGGAACGAGCGTGAATAGTAGGTGAAGTGCCTTGGTTATGAGTAATTTCTGTCTCTATTTTAAACATAGTGAGTAAATTCTTCTCAGTTACACCAGCCTAAATTGGAGAAAGGTGAATTCTGTGGGAATTGAGAAGAAAATTTAGCCCACTAGTTCAAATCACCACTTCAGAAAATATAGAATTCAGGTTATTAGTTTTATTAATCACTCTCAGCTTATTTTATACTTTTCTTGTAGTTAGTTACATGCATAAACTGAACATAAAATTCATTTCCTCATGTGTTTTACTACTATTTAATAACTTGAAAGCCACAATAGTAGTGATCTTAATTTATATCAGACAGTACAACAACCATTAGCTCTGCAGCAGCAAATGACAGGAGGTGTGGAAGCAGCAAGCACTGCTCTGTCAGGACGGGACCACCTTGTGCTTGATTTTATTGTACAAATCAGGTCGTAGTGTGGAGTATAGCAAGAGCCCTCAGATAAAGAGATTTACCCCACAGCTTGCTGGATCTTCAGTTCACTCTAAATAGAACCGCACTGAGACTTTTTGGGAGACGTTATTTTTTTGGCATTTATCCTATCAGTAAGGGGGCTTACTCATTTTCTACCCTACCTTTAACCTGGATGGTAAGTTTCAGGCTAGATTATTCTCTGCTGTTGACCAGCTGAGTTCATGTCATACTGGCTCCCAGTTAATGCCCAGCTGCCTTTTCTAAACTCCGCTTCTGCTTTAACTCCATACGGTCCATCTGCCAGGCAGGAGCTGCGTACAATTCCCAGAGAGTCACCGGACAGACTTCAGCATTTATTAACTTTATTTAAATTCGCCAGGGACCATTATAAAGAGCTATACAGTACTAACATGAGTCTTGGGTATTTGATCCAGGGTTTAATGTTACACTTTCCAGCAAACACACAGTTCTGTTGGGGTTTCTTCTACAGTAAAAAGGCAGAAATTTCTGGGTTGGTCAATGCAAATTGAATAGGTGACAATAGACATTGGCTATTCCAGTTGAGTTTGAATTTGTTGAATTTATATAATGGAAATAAGTAGCCTGAGACAACTCCTCCTAGGAGTTCAAGCGGTGTAAAACAAGTATAAATCATACAAAATCAATGGGGTTACTTTAATGCAAATGAGAGTAAAGCCAGACTCAGCATCTCTTATAAACAATGGCAGCGGTGTTCTCCAACATCCTACTAGTATGTAAAGGAGATGGCTCTGTCCATTCATATTGACATCCAGTCAGTCTCTGCTAGGTGGTTTTCAGGGCAACTGCTATTTCACAGATCTGTCTGTCAGGACAGAGTGACTTAGCAGATTTTCTATTTAGCCATGTGCACATATCAGAGTGCAGGTAAAGAAGGTAAAAAAGCTCATCCTGGCTGTATCACAGCATCCTTTCTAGCCTCCTTCTGCACCAGACTTTAAGAAGTGCAGTTATTGAACATTTTCTCATCCCAGCACAGAAAGACATACTGCAGTGGCCAAACTCTCATTTTCTTGTCTTCCCAGAGAACATGACACAACAAGATTTCAACAGTCTCTGCCTTTCTCTCCCCCTGACCTCCGAAAGCATAAGACAAGGCATCTCACACCTTGTTTCTCTGCATATGGAAGGGAGGCAGAAAGTGCCATTTTATTGTGAAAAGTCAATATTTCAATTTAAAATGAAAACAGTAAGATCAATAGATCTTGCCTAGTGCACATTTATGAAAGCAATCAGTTTGTTCAGGAGAAAAATTTGGGAGGTTGGGAAGTGAAACCACAGACTAAGCAGGGGGACTCTAGGACAGAGCTGCCTCAGCCTGTAAACTTTGAGGTTTCGTAAAATCTTGCCTCCTCCAGAAAAATCAGCTTGCGTGCATGTAAGTAAGAGCATAGCAGCACACGGCAGGAGAATCAGCTCCTACATATTCACACAGGCTGAAATTTGGAGTAGCTCAGTTGTTGGTTCATGCACTGGCAAATGGAAGTCATGTGGCTTTTCTGGGATGGGGAATAAGAGAGTTGCCAGTGAGAAAACAAAGGAAAATATGGTAAAAAGCTAGGAGCTACCCATAGAGTCCTGAAGTATCTGTTTTCAGAAAACAATCAATTCTGGAATGCAATGGAAGAAGAAACTCCCTGGAGCTCCACTGCAGCTTTCAGTACTGTTCCTCATGGTACCCAGTACAAATAAAATGTGGACTAAATAGGCCCACGTAAAGCATATTCAAGCACCCTTCCCTTCCCTTCCCTTCCCTTCCCTTCCCTTCCTTTCCCTTCCCTTTTTCTCTTTCAAGCCTTTTTTCTTTGATTTATGAATGAAATTTCTGCCTTGCCTTTGTGGTCAGCCATGCCAGCTATCTAAAGGTCTCTTGAGAAAGAGACTCTTTTCAGGAGTTAGTAATCATGTGCAAAGAACTTTGGTCATAAATACTTCAGGGATGTTGTCAAGAATAAGATGCAACAGAAATAGACAAGTTAAAAAAAAAAGCAGGAGCAGTCTAACAGAGCCAACTGCGCTTCCTTCTGTCACACAGTCAGTCCTTCATGTATCCTTCAGCACAGGGCAATTCAGAGGATCCCAATAATTTCACCTGCAGGAATAAGCTGCTGGTCATACCCTTAAGCAACACAAATCTTCCTACGTTAATGGCCTCAATGTTAAAATTGACATCTTAAAGACATGTACAACTCATCTTTCATGAAGTATCATCAGTACCACAGGTAGGTATCAAAAACATTTAAGAGACAGTCCCTAAATAGCAAACACCGCTGACTTAAGCCTACACTTACAATTTCTGGAACTATATATATAGGTTTTATATATACATAAATATATATACATAATATGCTTTCTCTATCTGCACTGAAAAGGACACCATAAATTGGAAGATCACAGCAACAATGTGCCCATATGAATGATAAAAAAATCACATGCTCAGCCTTTCTTTGCTAGTAGTCTGGTATTCTGTACCTCACCCATCAATACAAACACTGCAGGCATCCTTAAACCATCACTTCTCTACTAAACAGGCTGCGGGATTCACTGTCACTGGGCAGCATCCTACAGCTGCTGCAGCAAAAGGTGTGTCCCTGCCTGGGGAAAACACAGCGTGGTCAAGCAGAAGGACCTTCATGGGATTCAATCAGCCTCGCTGCAGTCCAGCAAAGTTACAGCCAAAGGCCGAAAACAGAGATGTTACATCTTGTTTAACACTTGTCTCCTATGAAAGAGCACTTTTTAACAGCAGAGGACCCTGGGGGAAGAGAAGCCAGTCTCTAAGCCCCTCTAAGACAGTATTCAGCAATCATTGCTACAGTGCCGGTGTCCTTCTCTCAAGAAATATTATTATTCATTTCTGAAAATATTATTTCATTTCTGAAAATGATTTCATTTCTGAAATTATTTCATTTCTGAAACCCATGAGATTTCTGCTTTGTATTAGTTTACAGAGACTCCGAAATTGTCCCTAAGCAATTTTGGAGTGGCGAGTTTGTGTGAGATCCCCCTGTAGCTGTGGTTTTGTCTGTCACTCGCAGATGAGGCAGAGAGATTTTTCCCTCAGCAAAGTGCTGGCTAAATAAGGTACCTAAATAAAGCAGTCCTGTACCCCTTATTTTTTCCCTTTATCTTTGTTAGGATGGAGCAGAAGCTCATTACCTGCCAAAGCTCCAGTCATTACACCATGATGGAATTCAGACGGGAGAGACACGTTTATTATTAGGCAACACCTGTGCACAAAAGTGGGATTTGTACCAGGCTTTGGCTGTGGGCAAAAGAACTACCGTGAGAACCGATGTCTGGAGGACAGAGAGTTCCCTTCCGACAACTAGCAGTACCAGGTGAACTGAGATTCCCTTAAGCATCTAAAGAAATAGCCATATTTAATGACCAGAATATCCTTGCAAGCAGCTTGAGAGGCCTAATGAGAGTCAAAATCCAGGAGACACATTTACAACATCCAATGCATTTCCAGTGAATCTGGTTCATACATCACAATCTGAAGGCAGAGCAAAACACTCAGCAACGACTGCGCTGCTCAAAGTAACAAATTACTTTTCTTAAGGTTTGGACAAGTGCGTAGATGTTCTTTACTACATCCTTATATGAATCATTTGAAATTAGTTATTGGTTTCTTTTGTCATTAAAACTACAGGCCCTGAGTATCACTCAAATTCTGTTGTATGTGTTAAATTTTATCAGTCACATGCACTTCAATTTGGCTCTACTAATGGCTCTAGCTTCTTGAGTTTGAAGAGACCATGGGGAATGATGCAAGGATCTATTTTAAGGTTTTTTCTATTTTGGCAAAGAAATAACTGACAATAAATAAATACCGTGCCATCACTTAGATACATGTACATGATTGTGAATGACCTCACAGAGCCCAACAAAATATGAAGCAAAAAAATCAACAGCCAACATAAGCAATGCGCAAAGATGAGCATAATACCATTAAACTGCTAGTAAATTGAAGCTTGGCTGTACTGAGTTAACTTGAACTATTTGATCACTTCTTCCTATGTTACTTTTTCAAACTTAATTCCAAAATTAATTGCTACTGCTGGACTCACTCTAGATCTAGGACCTGCTTCCTGAAATAAAACTATTCGTATTTTATTCACAATACAGAAATTAGGCCATTTCTATATTTTTTTGTGTACTTCAGTTGCTAATATCTGAAGTATACAAGGATGCATTTGGAAATCTGGGTCTTTGTGCACCACGGTACACCTCTGCCATTGTCCTGTCCTTCCACCCTAGAGATGCACAGTGGCCCCATCTCAGCCCTGGTAGGAACTAGCAGCCATCTGATAATGCTTTTGCTGCTCATCCTCTGTGCTGCCTCATCAGACCTTGAAAGCAGCCACAGTAGTTAAGGTCTACAGCAGTGCCCAGGAGTAAACACCTAGGGAAAAATCTAAGAAACAAAGGTAGAGTGCAACCCCCACAAATTATTCTCCTGAATTTCAGAACCACCACTAACTTAGAAACATCACCCCATCAGGAGATGCCATTTAGTTCTTGTGTTATGAGAAGTGAAAACAACTATGCCATATTCACCTTCTCTCTCCCTATATGATTTTATAGACAGTCCCTTCTTTCCTCCCAAGCAATGGCCCCAGTAATTATCACTCTTTAAAATACAGAAAGCAGTTCCCACCTCTCAAGCAAACCCAGCATATGCTATCCCTTCCTTTTTCCTCTCCCCACGCCAGCCTTTGGTCCCCCAACACAACACTGCTGTGCCAACCAAGCCATGGCCTTTTCAGAACCACTCTGTAAAACGTATCAGCAGAGTCATCGATGGTAAAAATGCCCTGCCATCCAAACCCCTGTATGGTGAACCTCCAACCTAGAAACTGAGAGGTTAAATCCTGTTCTACATGAACTGAAGTGGACATCAGTGTGTGTGTGTACCATTCCAGCTGAAGATTTCACAACCTGTAAGTCTAGGGCTATCCTGTTTTCAGATTAGATCAGTCTATGGTCATCACAGGAAAATAGATGCGTGGGTTAAAGTACTGCTTTAGTCTTTGAAAACCTTGTGAAGTGGGACTTTATTTCTCTTCAGTCCATCCAGCCCCCACTCTACTCTTATTTCCACAGAGGTCTTGAATCCCTGCTTCACCAGTAACCCTCAAAATATGGGAGAAGACAAAGCTCTGAATAAAGATCTTGCTCATCACGTACAGATAACTAAACCATAGTTAATGCTTCATCTCTTCAAAGTTTGCCTTATCTGCTGGCAATGTAAAAATAATTACAAAATAAAAGCCTTACCTCTTTTCAGGCCACTTTAATGACCCATTAGTAGAGAAATAACTGGTTTAAACATACACTTTTGTAAAAGTGAATGTAAGAAGGAGCACATTAGATGGGTGGGGGTGTGGGGAGTGTGAATTTTAGCTATTGCACCATTTCTCCTTCACCCATTTCCCAGCTTGTCCTTATCACCACCAAGATTACATAAGACTTTCCCCTACTAGGAATTGGGCTTGCTTTATCTGCTAATGCTCCAGTTAATGTTATCTTTATCTCCAGAATTGCTAGAATTCCTTAAAAATCCAATGTGGGATGATATTAGCTCATTTGGCCAACACTTTTAAGAATATTTGTTTGTTTTCACTCAGACAAAAATATTCAGGCCATTACTCTATCTATCTAGTGCATTAGAGCTGAGCTCACCGCCTCTGCTCCAGAAGACATCAGGACTGGCAAGGGCTACCCACAGGACAAACCACCTCCTCCAAGTCACCAGCACAGCCGTCGCTGCTGTCATTGATGGTGCCACACAGTTCCCTTCCTACAACAGAGCAAGCTGCAGAGATACCTGAGCAAACAAAGTTCAGCTCTCGGTTACATCACATTGTCCGATGATAAATGCAAAAGCCACTTGCACATTTGTTCTTCTGCTCAGTTCTCCCCCACATCTTCTTTGCTCCGTTGCCCTACTTAGAGGTATGTTACCGTATCCATTGCTACATCACACCACAGAGAAAATCAGAGTGTTTAGCAGTAGTCCTAAAAGCTGAAGCTGTTGAACAAAAATTAAGAGTTAAACCTGCAGTAGGTACAAATTGATATATCTCCATTGATTCCTTTGGACCTGTGCCACTACTCCGGTTTTCATCAGGATATCTAGCAGGAAAATTTTCAGATGGGTTGTTTTTTAATACTAAGACATAGGAAAATAGTGCAGCTGTAGATCTCTTCCATGGAAGAGTCTTCATTTTGAAACACAGATTGTCAGCTTGCTTTTAAAAAAATAATATGACAGCCTTTAAGTTCACTCACAGGTTACTGTTTTTTTGCTACTGAGGTTTTGGGTCATTGGGTTGTTTTTTATTTGTGCGATTTTTTTAGAAGGACTGTAATTCATATATATCCGCACTTTTCAAAAATCGCTCTGTTGTTCTTAAAGAACTTGCTTTCAGAATAAAGAACTCGTCCACATGTCCTGTCTGGGAGCTGCTGGAGTGAAAATCAGAGCTATAGCCAGTACACTTTAAAGCTTTTTTCACTTAACAGACCACTTAGTTTACACAAATTGCATGCTTGCTGGTTTCACCTGTCCAAATTGCAAAAACAAGCATCTACAAAAGAGCCAAAGTAAAATCTGCGCACACGTTCAGAAGACGAACAGCACCAAAATGTAGCTGTTTGTGAATGGAGATCACTTACGCTTGCATTCAGTGCAGTTATCAGTGTGACAGCTTCCTTTTGTTACTGCTGTGTGTTGGCTTCTATCACCAACCACCACGGAGCAGAGGACAAAGAAAAACTTCCACATTTCCCAAATTATTTCTGGAACACATGAAGGTCGAAAGGGCGGATTCTGCTCCACACCCACCAGCCTGACACCAGTGGAGTGGCTCTGCTGTGGCTGGCCTGAGCAGGATTTACTGGGAGATTTTTAAGGACGCTTTTTGACAGACAGGTTACAAGAGTTCACAAAAGATACCACAAGGAAGGAAAAAACCCAAATTCTGCTTGTACTGGGTAAAATCTCCCAGTTCAGTAGTTGCAGGCTTGAGTGCTACGCGAGATCTTTTTAATAACAAGTGTGTTTTTCTCTGCTGGCTATACTTCCTATATCTCTTTGCTCCCATGAATCTGCATCTCCTCCCATCTCAAAGGACCACATGTTCTTCCTCTTTAGCCTGCACCACCTCGTTTCAGACATTCCTCTCCTGCTGTAACCGTGGCTATCAAAGCAACTGCACAGCAGGCATGCAATCAGCACCCAAAGGAACATCACAGCTCTGGAACCCCTCCTGATACTACAGACACAGTTTCCTCAATCCCACTGCATTTTATTTTTTTTTTATCTTTCTCCTCCCCACCTTTCCCCAGGCTCTCTCCCTTCATGTTTACTGCAAAACACCAAATTTTGTATGGTAAAGCATGAAAAAACCTGAGTCCGTCGTTAAACGGAAGCCTGGCTTTATTCCTTCTGCCACTGGACCCCATATGTGCTTTGCATTTCACGCTCTCATGTAGTGGAGGGTTCAGGTGTTTCTGATGTTGCTGCCATGCACTAAAAGCAGAGTGATACAAATAAGAGCTAAAAAGGATCCTTCGATCCCTAACTGCAATCGCGGATAAAGCTGGGAATTCTCCAGCACACGTCGAGCAGCTGCTGCCGTGAACAGGCTCCAGGGATGTACTTTGGTGCATTCCTGGCCCGACTTAGTGCCTCGTGCTAACTCAGTTTTCAACCACAGTCATTCTTGTGCTGGCTCATTGTTATAGCACTGTAAAAATAAAATGTTTGGACAGTACTGAATCTTTCTCCTAGCTGCCGCTCTCATTTGCATAGCAGGCTACTATTCTGTATAGCAGGGTGGCAGTTGATTCCATCCTATTGCTTCTCTAATTTTCCTGTCAGATTATGTTTCTATCTAATGCACCTCCGACACCTCTAGTACAATTAACAGGGTGCTCACTTGATCTCTGAATAGCAGAAGTCATACTCAGCTAGGCAGGAGTTGAGTAAAAGAAGCACGAGATCTTCTGGACTTGATCTTGTTGACTGACTTGTTAACAGAGATAACATTGAATTTTAATACTAACAATGTCCTTAAGTATTTTTCTTGCATTTTTATGTTTCTAGAAAAATTCATATTATTATATTTTAACAGTTAGGAAAATATATGTTTTCACGTGATTAACAACTTTGTAAGTATTTATGCACCTAAAGGAAATGAATCTGATGTGTTTCAATTTGGGTAACAACAGGCTTTTTAACAATTAATGTAGTGAATTTATCTGCTCTTGACAGATTTTTATGGAGTGTCGCACATTTTTGTTTTGTTTCAATCTGTGAATAAAATGGATGGGAAAAGAAACAACTACAGGCAAGACGTTACAGTCCTCAAAACTATAAAACTCTCTGGCTTGTGAAAATGCTCAACAAATGTGGATTCTGAGCAACCTGCTCTAGTTGAAGATGTCCCTGCTCATTGCAGGGGAGTTGGACTAGATGACCTTTAAAGGTCCCTTCCAGCCCAAACTATTCTGATTCTGCATTACAGACCTTACTCAACACCGCACTTCCAAAATATGTTCATTCTTGTTAAAGCAACTGATTCTAGTCACGCCAGTGAAGGCCTTCTGGCTAAAATATTAAGGAAAAATTATTCCTTCATCTTTATTTGATGTTTGCATTACAGTTTGGGGCCTCAATGGCACCTTTGAGGCAACTGATAGTTTCCAAAATCAGCAAAGACCAACAAAATAGCTTCTGCAAACAGTGAAGTACCGTATTACATGAAAGTCTGAGTGGGAACAATGCATGTCTTCTGTAACATACGATCTTTTAGGAACAGTCCTCGGTGTTTTCCAAGCTGCATATAAGACTGAGAGCCTTTTGCCCAGGACAAGATTTGACATATTATTGTCGGCTATGCCTGAACTGGGGGATGCAGGAACACTTCCAAGATGTTTGACCTTGTGATTGCAATTTGTCTTATATCAACGTGAATCTAAGGTGTGCACGAGCCTCCCTGACAGTTCAGTTCCCATACAAAGGACACCTGGGTGAGTATGTTGGAAGATACTCCCACCACCCTACTCTGATCAGACCTGGACAACTGAGAGACCCAGGCCTCAGGTGAGCCTATCCATTCTTGAGAAGATTCTCAGGCAATGTCCTCAATAGCATGGTGACATTAACCCTCCAAACATGCTGCAGTACAGTAAAATTTTTATTTTGCCTTCCTTATTAGTCCAGAACAAAAGACATTTTGCATATTATCTGTATTGTCTTGGGCAGTCCATATATATAAATAAATAAAGCAATGAAGATGCTTATAAAAACAGTATTGAAAAAATTAGGAGCAAGTTGGTTTTCCCAGTGACCAAAACCAGGTGGTAATGGAATTAACTGTATTTAATAAGAGAAATATTGGGGCGTTCAAGAGAGATATGGTCTGAGCTTTTTGGCCTGGACTGCTTTTGTTTTCAAAGAATTGTGTTTGCTTCCCAGAGCAGGTGAGGAACAGGAATGTGGAGAAGAGTGATCAAATTTCATCAGAAAAAATACTGAGGAATAAAAGCAGCCATTACATTAATCCTCATCTTCAGACAAATTCTACTTCATGTCAGCGGTTGGTAAAGGGACTGGGCGAAAGGTGACAACAGGGTAATCTGCCCTTTCCATGTCCTTAAGCCTCTTGAAAAATCCTTGTCTTTACAAGAGTTAGACTTTTAACCCTTCAGCTGATGTACAGGAGTTACATTCTTTTTCAAAGGCAGAGAAAACGGTGCTTTCCCCATCTGGAAGCTGCCTTGGCACCCTGTTAGCATCCTGACAGCCATTTATGTCAACGACTGCACTCACCCTCACTTTTAACTTGCAGGTAAAACCTCTGAGTCTCTGGACCGGAATTAATCCTCTTTTATCTTGGTGGGAAGATTTCTGTCAGCTGTCTAAAAGTTAGGCACCTTATCCAAACAGGTGGCCCAGGCATATGTGATGGGGTTCATCCCACCTCAACCTAAATGTCTAGGCTGGCTTAACTCTGCAGAGGCCTCCCTCTTTGCCCTGATTATAGAGGAGGCTGGATCGCTAGCTTAAACCAGACCCACAGCTTTTAGGCAGCTAATGTTAGATTAAATGAACCCACCTCCCTGACTTGTGTGATCTTCGGACAGCCTCCAGCTGCTCTAGTTCCATTTTGTTTCAAGGTCCTGACCACTGTAAACTGGGAACAGGTTGTACCTGCATTTTTTTAAGAAGATGCCATGGCACTACAGACCAGTATGGAAGCAGTAGCATCTGCCTATTGAACTATGCCTGAAGTGGTCCTGAGGCAATTTACAAGTCTCTGTTCTCTTTTTAGACTATTTTTCTACAAATTTTACATAAGGGTCACTCTAACACCTTTATTAATATTATCTGAGGTGTTGAAGTTACTCCTGAGCCCATTTAGTAAAAGGAGCATAAAGGCAACAAATTTTTGAAAGAGAAGCTCAGACGAGCCTGTTTGCAGGCAAGTCATATCTGTAAAATCTCTATTAAAAACAGAACACTCACTGACTTGAAAGCCGCCTGATTCTTAAACAATATCCTCATCCAAACAAACTGATCTTTAAATTTGACCTTGTAATTCCTTCGGCAAAATCAGCCTTACCGTTGAGGTACAACTGTTGAGCATGGAGTGAGGGTATTTCTTCTGTGCATGAGTATTTCAGTAAGCTAGCAGATGAACTCTGCAAGCTCCGATGCAATTTAAAGCTGTACACTGAATGTGCTCTTTTCAGCCCCTGCCAAAATCCAGCTCACTGCAGGATTGACACATACATAGCACTGAAGCTGTAGCGTATCTCTGAAAGGACAGTTCAGCATAGTCCTTAGACCATAGTAGTGCCAAAACACACCTTATAGTCACATCTAAACCACATCAAACTTGCCCACAATTAAGCACAAGTGAACTAAGACTGGAGAGGGAGTGGGCTACTGACCTAGTTGTCTAGGCCCTCCCCAGAGACAACAGAAGGAGATAGGCACTGCCCCAGGATAACACATCTTGGATTGGAGGCGATGGGCTGGGAGGAATCACCCTCTGGAAGTGACTATTCACTGTTCCCTATGCAGGGAATATTTTGGGATAGACCTCTGCCTTTTAGATGGCTAAAGTCTGTCGAGATGAAACCCATCCATCTCTGGACAGGAGAAGCTCACATTCTTGTTTTTTCAGCCAGCTTGTTTGCCTTTGCCCTGAAATGAACTCCCATTAATCTCAGAGTAAGTCATGGCTGAGAAGTAGTTTGTGAATCTGCTTTTTATCTTTACCACCTTTCAGCTCTCATTTACCAGCTTCCAGCTCAGGCCGGGTCCCTGGCCATGACCCGTGCATAGGCATGCTACCAGGCATGTAGACACAGCCTTTGGCATCTCACTAAAGAAAGGGCAATAGAAACTTTATATTCCTGGATTGGCGTTGCTTTCTTATAAGAATATCTCAAGTGGTACTTATTTTCTTGGGTTTTTCTTCCAGAGACACTACTCTTTCTGTTTTTATTCACTCATGAGAAAGGGAAGAGAAATAAATGCTGTAGTGGTAGGACATGAAGTGTATGTAATTTGGTGAAGACTGAGTGCTAAACTGAAGTACTGCTGGAGCCATAACACTAAGCTTTAAATTCAGGGTAATACCCCAAGCACTGCTTTCTCTGTATTATGTTTATCCTGGCTATTAATAGCCTATTGTGATACCTGTATGACCAAATAAATCGGGCCACTGCGGAGGACCCCATGGAAGTGGCTTGGTTGTGCTGTGTGTGGGCTGAATTTATGAGCAGGTTTTGAGGAAGCTGTTCAGGGGTTTCACCACCCTCCAGGGAAGCATCTAGCCCAGGAGCTCTTGGGGTAGGAGAGGAGAGGAGAGGAGAGGAGAGGAGACGAGACGAGACGAGACGAGACGAGACGAGACGAGACGAGACGAGACGAGACGAGACGAGACGAGACGAGACGAGGAAAGCGAGACCTCCTGTGTGGTGGCAATACCTCTAGACACTTCCAGCCTAGAGCCAGCGTGGATCTGGGACCTTTGCTGTCTAACCCTGGTGGCTAAAATTCCTGCTCCTGGGGGCCCAGGGGAGCAGTCTCTACCCCAAATGAGAATTTCATTCTTTGTAATTTTACTTCATTCCTTTTTGAAGCAGTGAAAGAGTAAGACAAGATGGTAAATAAAATCTGGAGTTGTTTATGCAGTTTTTACTCCTTTTCAGTTTGTCTCCTAAAGACTAGGGGCAAATTAGTCCGTTAAGACTAGGGGCTTGGATCATTAGGCTTTTACTTTTTTGTTTTCCTTGTCAGCAGAGTAGATGTTAAAGTGTTAATAATATTCCTTGTTAAGGTTTGGAAAAAAATAAATTTCTGCAATTAAGCAAGGGTGGTGTCTTTTTTTCATTTTACCTGCAAAATTGGTAATGGAATTAAAAAATGGTCCACACTTTGATTTCCCTTGAGAGACCTTGACTAAGTATTGCTTCAGATAGCGGCAAAACATATAAGTAACTTAACTTGCTAAAGGGACTATCCCAGAGCTGAATTTACTGCAGAACAAACAAATGTGACAGAAGCAAACAGGTGAACTCCTGAAAAGGGGCTGGGCAGGGCAAAGACTTGAGGGTTTTTTTCAATGGTTTCTTTGGTTCAAAAGGCTTAATTTCAGCAAAAATCTAGCAGTGCATGGCAGTACTAGCAGTAGCAACAAGGCATGTTAACTAAATAAGCAATTTTAAACCATTCAATCAAGCTAGCCAAGGGGAGTGGATGAAAAAGGTATTTTTAAAAGTTATTCCATGCACTCAAAGTGTCTTTTTTCATTCCTCTGTTCTCCAGATTCCAGGACACGTCTTTGCATGTCACCAAAATCTAGATGAAATCTCAAAGACTGCAATTCTCTGCTGGGGGCTCAGGTGGAACTTGAGTGGTCATAAAACTTGAATGGGCTGCTACACCAGAGGAATTTCATTCAGAGAGTTACTTTGCCATTTTAAGTATATTTTGTTTACATTTTGTAACTATATCTTCTGCCTGCACTACCAAAACCTCTTAGCAACTTTTCAGCAATGAATCTTCTGTATAATGTGCTTTTTAAAGCTTCCTGAAATGAGCTCTTCACACTGTATATACTAGAGAACGAATACTTTACTAAAACTCTCTTTTGACTGCGCGGTTTTTGAAGGGGCAGAGGAGTTCATTCTTCATTCATCTCAGAATCATCCATCATGTGCAGATCAGCAAGGTCGTCATCAGAATGAAGAAATAAGAGTTTTAAATTGCAGTCCTACCACCTGAGAAATACCCAGGCTTTAAGACTTAGCAGGGGGTTTGCATTCCTGTCGTGTAACCTTGCGCATCCGTTTAAGGTTAAGGCTCTGTCTGAAATATGGCATTCTGTGGGATTAGCTATACAGATCATAGCATGGCTGATGTATGGATGAAGTGGCATTTTCTTTGTACCTTTTATGTTAGACGATCACTCTGATGCTGCAATTTTACCATCTGACGTGTATTTTGTTGACAGTTCAAATGAGAAATACTCATGTCCTCTAAGAAGCAAGTTAAATTGTGAGTAGGTAAAGGCACAAGTGCATGTCGTGTTGCTATTCTACGCAGATAAGCTTGGTTGGACTGGCTACGTTTCCCCAGTATGATCAGACTGTGCTCACTAGCCATAAAAGTTTCAAGAAGAAATAAACTAATTTTGTAATGTGATCAAAAGACAACCATTTCTGTGGCATGATAATGTTCTATGAATTATAGTTTGTGTATGACTTACTTAAAAATTGCTATCTTTGGAAGTGTTTCATATGGGAAATATATTAAAGTATCATTTATAGATATTTCATATTAAATTAATGAAAAATATTAATCCATGCACATGAATAGAACAAAATCAAAACAGAGGCTTCTGGAAATCTCCAAGAAACGGCGTTCTCTCTCTGTATTAATTTTTCTGTGTATGCTCGAGTAGGTTTCTAAAGGCTGCCACAACCAACACGCTCAGTAGTAGCCATAGTTAAACCCACTCAGGTAAAGGATTATGCCATGTTCAAATAGGTTTGGATACTGTTCTTGGCCTCTGGTGTCCTGAGAGATATTAATACTGATCCTTTTAGAAGTTTCTTCTCTATTCTTCAGCCGCCTACTTCTAATGTCCTTGTCTGCCTTTTCCAGATGCAAGCCAAAGCACCTCTTGAATTTGGCAGAACAGAATAGAAACCTGTAGTTGCTTTTACTGCAGTGTTTTCTTTAGCTCTAGCAAGGAGCAAGCAGCATAAAACTGTATCAGCAAGTCTGTTCTGATTCAAACTGAGTCTGTCTTTTCTTTCTCTTGCTGATATTTAGACGTACTTAAACACCATGACTACAGTATCACATGGTTAATCAAAAGATTTTTCTACATCGTACATAGAATAAAATCTTTTCTTCCAAAACACAACAGAGAATATATATTGGATATATATGCTTCTTGTACATTTAAGCAGTATGTACTCATTCCAGCCATCACACAAGACCCAATATGAAAGTAGATGCCACTAAAAATCAACACTTACTAAACATTGCTTCATTACATTAGCTGAGAGACTATTTTTACCAAAACAATGCCTCATATATGGTAATTAGTGTAATAACTGATGGTAAATATTTATAAAAGCAATCTTAAACACAGGACATATCTGTAATAGTTCCTCCTCACCCTTTTTCTTGCCTTTAGCTCTGCTCTCCCACTGTCCCAAAGACCTCCATTCACTCCTCATCTATTTCAGGATCCTGTTCTACGCTGTTTCCTCTGCATTTTCTGAATGGGGGTGAATTGCACCCACTTCATATTGCATGGTCTGACACTTGGGTGTTACAATAGAAGATGGAAAGTAGGCAATGCATATTCACAGCTCCCAAAAGAAAAGAAAAGAAAGCAGTAAAAGACATTAGAATTTAAAAACATGGCAAGAAAAACACATTATTCCTCAGGGGAAAGGAACTACTATTTTTACCTTTGTGTGGAAGAAGGTGATGCTGCAGTCACCTAACACACTGGTAAGATTAAAGGCTGCTGTTATTACCCTTTAGCAGCATTCTGAAGGCGAAAAAGGCACACGACAGTCATGAGGAATACAGAAAGGTGGCAATAAAAACATTTGCATAGTTGCCATTCTAGCTTTGAAACTTACTGGCAAAACACAGAAGTTTTTACACTAGGTAACTCTTGAAATACATTCTGTTCAGCTATACCTTCATAAATCCTGCCACTGACATAGCTGTTAATCGTTTGCACTCCTGTAAGCTTAACTGGAACCCACAAATGTGTATTCACAGCTTTACCTAAATAAGAACTAGTAAGCTCATTCAAAAATTACAAAGAAACCAAAAGCCATTGTTCAGACTTTTGGGGGATAACTAGCCACTAGAAATATTCTTAAGATTTTGTTCTGATTTTTATGTTAGGCCACACAGACATAAAGAAATTATAAGGATACATTAGGTTAAAATTATTGTATCGCAAAAGGAGAATAAACCAAAACATGTCTGCAAAATACTGGTTTTATTGTACTACATTCTTAATATCTAAAAATAAAGGCTTGTTTATTCAGTTTTGATGATAACATTGACTCACCTACCACACAGCAAACCAAAGATTTCTCTATTGTGTTTGTTTTGCAGAAGTAACTTGCAAAACAAGAAGTCCTTTCAGTGGCAATAACATTTTATAATCGCAGAAGGGCTGTCATTTTTCGCATTGTGAACATAAAATAGAACTTATGATTACCGTGTTCATACTCATAAATATAAGTACCCTGGAGTGGAAGACTTGCAATGCTTTACATGTAAGCTGTCTCATATGGCGTCGCATGCGTTCTCTCATTTGATATAAATAGCTTCTGCTTTCCCCTGGGTTGTTCTTTCCTCTACTTGGCTTCACCCCTTCTCAGGTCAGGGATGTATTGTGCTGATCTCTGCGTGATGAGGGAGGTCAGCCGTGGCCGGTTTTGGAGATGCAGAAGCTGGCTCTGTGCATGAATCATGCTGTAAAGACAACGACAGCCTGTCCCCTCAGCTTTACTCAAAATTCCCAATGACTTCGGTAAAGCTTCTTGTTAACAGAAGACACCTCAGAAAAACGTAAGTGGGCTAGACCTGTTGCTTCTACTGAGATTACATCTCCTTAAAACAGTGAGATATGGTCCTGCGGTGCCTGGTGATAGGCTTTAACTGTGTAACCCTCCACCGCCAAACATTTCTGAGTAATTGTTTGGTTTTTTTAATTTCTCCTGATTTCCTGTGAGAATAACTGCAGAAGCAAATTAACGCAGCTAATAGAAAGAAGATCATCAGACTCCTTTAAACCCTCCTAGGCCATGCCTTTCTCAAACCAAGGAACAAAATGGCCAACCAGCCATAAATAAATCAGAGTTGCGTGACTGTAACAGTATAGCATTTGTCCCATGATGTGGGAAGACATGCGGCAAAAGCCAAGTACAGCGAAAGCAGAGGACAGGTTTGAAGACACAGTTAACCTGAGACCAGGAAAGCTGGATTCAGTCCCTGGCTTTGCCACAGGTTTTTTCTGTGACACCAGATAAATCAACCAATTCCCTATGCTCTGGTAACTAGGCATAACATCAGGATAATGTATGAGGAGGTTCACACGGAGAAAGTGTGAGCACAACACGGGCATTAGCATCTTGTCACCCTGCAGCTCACATACCTGGCAAGTAACAGTGCACTTGAGTCAAGCCCTGTCTTTTTTCTTCTGTCCTCTGCTTGTCTTGTCCACCCAGCAGCAGGTCTGTCTAGGAAGGGTCAGCCCTTCCTACATGCAATGCCGAGGCAAGGTCTTGCCCACATCATCGTACTATGAGCAAGGGAAAGGACCTGCATAGGGGCCCATCTGAAGGCTACGCCGTGACGCGCCTGCCCTGCTCCTGTAAGCACACACCAGGGTCATGTTTGAGTTTAGTGATATACCAAATTGCTGAGCAAATACATATGTTTAGGGTGGCTATAGCAGTGTCCTCTACACAAAGGAGTGTAGACCATGTCCAAAGAAGGGCAACGAAGCTGGTGAGAGGTCTGGAGCACAAGTCTTATGAGGAGCAGCTGAGAGAACTGGGGTTGTTTAGTCTGGAGAAGAGGAGGCTGAGGGGAGACCTTATCGCTCTCTACAACTACCTGAAAGGGGGTTGTGGCGACGAGGGTGTTGGCCTCTTCTCCCAAGTAACTAGTGATAGGACGAGAGGAAATGGCCTCGAGTTGCGCCAGGGGAGGTTTAGACTGGATTTTAGGAAAAATTTCTTCACCGAGAGAGTGGTCAAGCATTGGAACAGGCTGCCCAGGGAGGTGGTGGAGTTACCATCACTGGAAGTGTTCAAAAAGCATGTGGACGTGGCACTTCGGGACATGGTTTAGTGGGCATGGTGGTGTGGGGTTGATGGTTGAACTTGCTGATCTTAAAGGTCTTTTCCAACCTTAATGATTCTGTGATTCTGTGATTCTGTGAAATAGGTTATTCAGAGTCAGGTTTGGCTCATGTTACTACAGGAGCATCGTTGCATCAGTGTCATTAGTTGTTAGCACCAGGCAGGCAGCTCCCTTCCCCCAGTTCACTGTTCCAGCTCAGAAAATAGGTGTGGGAATGAAATGGGCAGTTGAATCATAAGGCGACAGCAGCTACCCCAAGCTTGCAGGTTTGAAGAGGCGTTGGCCAAAACAGCTTCCTTAGGAAAACTGCAGCCCTGAGTACTCAGAAGAGGAGAATGCAGGCACACCCTCAGCACCGGGGATGGGGCTTGCCTTGCAGCCTACACAGCACCTGCGAATACATGGGAGTGAAATCCGGTTGTTGAACACCACAACCGTCTCACTCATTCAGTTGGAAAACCTGCCTTCAGACTAATCCTTCTTAGAGACTAGTTACGGGGAAAGTTTCAACTTGTAATGTTGTCATTTTGGTTATGCACATGAAGACAAAAGAAGGGAACAGCTTGATTTGAAGTGTTGAACACTGCTGCACCTGCAGCCCCTATTGAATTCAGTAGGATTTTTGACTGCTTGACACTTCTGAAAATTAAACTAATCATTTCACAGCAGAAAATTGATTTTTTTTTTCTTCCATGTAACCTAGAACTTGTGGATAAATTATATACAAACTAGGAAAAAAAAGCTTAGGCTGAAACCACAGAGAGAATTTTCAGCCATAAAGTACAGTCATCAGCATATAGAGATACAGGTATTTGTAGAAGTCTCCACTTATGCTGCAATACAGTGTTCTACTGCAACACAAAAATGGAAATGATGTGAGTATGATTATTACTATAAGAAGTTATTGTAGCTGTAATAAGTGATTACAACAGTTAACAGAGTACTAAAGACTCATTTTAACTTCCCTTCATCACTAGTCTCCCTGGGACTTTTGTTTTGTTATTTTTTCAAGTAAGTACAAACTGTTTTTTGCCTTTTACAGGCTCTAATGTTCAACTCCATTTTTATCTCTCTCAAAAACAGCAACTTCTGATTTAAATGGCTCTAAGCAGTCATTCATAATTGAATTCCACTACAATTTTTGAATAAAACCACAGATAGGCTGTTTGTTTTTTCAAGCTAAAATTAGTTATAGCCATCAATACAAATGGTCTGCATACCTGAAGGTTTGTGTGGTGGGCTGCCCACAGCACCCTCATGGTGCCAGATACAAAACTTAAACTAGCAATTTGGAAGGATTTCAACATCAACCTTCCCGATTTCCCTGTCTAGGGGCTTTCTGGGTAATTAAAGATTGCCTGGCTCTTGCTGGAGGCATTAGCTAGCATCAACATTGAGCTTTGGGAAAGTGTGGCTACCTGTATTTAGTGTCTGTATTCCACAAGTTGCGAAAGGTGACAGGGCTCATGCTAGACAAGAAGAAGCAATTGCAACACACCTTGCCGTTATTAAGGCTTTGCAACTGCTTCAGGGGATGATCTTGAGCAAAGTGGGAAAACAATGGAGGAAGCTATCATAAGGTGTATGCAAGTTGTATTGGAAATGCTATCTTCAGAAAGCAGTTTTCAATACCGCTCTGTCAAAATGGAAGAACATCATAAACCACGGATTTTCAGGTCTGGTACTGCTCCATATTTTCATGATAGATCTGTAGCTCTCATGATAGACATACAGGGTAGATAGATACAGAGTAGAGGGGAAACTCAGCATAATGTATGTTTGAGTTTGTAGATATCAAACTGACAAAGGCTGCATGCCTGTTAAAGGATTCAAAAGTATCTTGAAAAACAGGGAGAAAGTAGTCTTAAATGAATAGGATGCAGTTCCAGAAAGTAGAAAGTTATAGAGGTAGAGAACAATAGTAAATCCCTCGAGTATGACAGTCTGATGGGGAATGGCAGTTTAGACAAAAGTTCCTCAAAAGAATATCTGCAGCCTCCAGTAAATCACAAGTGATTTACTAGTGAAAACACTAGTGAACAGTATCATACTGATGTAAAAAAAATAAATACAATAAAACACATCATTGTTAAATTATCTTAATTAATTTTCCTGTAGTCTTTAGAAAAAAACTAAACGGGAATGTTCTGTATAGTTCTCAGCCATAAAGATCAAAGAAAACACAGAGCAGTGGAAAAGATCTCAAAGGAGAGCAACGAGAGTCTCCAGAGGCACACAGTCTTGAGGGACAGTTGAAGGAAATCAGGTTGTTTAGCAAGGAGAAGTCTGGAGGGAGATCTAATAACCACCTTCAAAAACAAAAAGGTAATTGCAAAGAAGCAGGAAATAGATTAATTTCCTTGTCCAGCGTGGAAAAATAAGAAAGAAAAGCCAAAGAAAGTCAGGTAAAAGCCTAGGAAGATCTTTCTAGTAAGAAAGTTGCTTAAGTCAAGGAAAAGACTGTCCTGGACACGGGTGTGGGATCTCCACCACTGAAATGGCTGGGAGCAGATTGGACAGACATTTTCTAGGAATAAGGCAGTTCCTGCCCTTGGATGAGGGACAGAGCTCTCCACTGTGTTCTCCGTGGTTTCTGTGGATGCCCAAGACTTTCCCAGCCAGCTGACAATGCACAGGGAAGAGGCAGAAACTCAGCTTCCAATGACTTTTAGTTGTAGGTTACTCTCTAAAACCTGACAGCCACCCCTATAATTGCACCCTACTGCTTGGTATTCCACTCCCTCTAGTGTGGACTTCTTCATTCACTGTGATTTCTCAATGCAATTGTGGTCCAAATGTCTCTGAAAAATATATTTGTATTTGACACTGAAGATCCTTGATAAAACAAGCCCATATCTGTGGATGGATTAGGCTAATATCTTCCTTCACCATTAAGATAACGTTATCAATATGACTTTGTTATACTTAGTTTTTAACGTGATAATTGAAAGCGCAGTTCCTTGGATGTATGCATGGTTACCCTAACAGACTGTTCATAACTTCTTATAAAAAATTTAGGTGGGACAAAACTCTTCCAGGAACTCAAATGCCTTCAGACTGAAATAAAACAATAATAGCATCACAGGAGATAGAGCAAAAGCTGGAAAATTAACCGTGCAGGGAGGACATAACTTAGACCTGCTTCACCACTTCTGCTGTGAGAGAAACTGAGCATAGACTGGCATGAAAATTCCCCTGCATCAAGGACATCAGAGCCAGGGCGCAACTAGGGGCAGGAAGGAGGGTAGAGAGAACCAACATTGCCAGTGGGAAGACAAAAGCACATGAAAATTTAAATTAGACCAGTACCACTTATTATAGACATGTTTTCTTTATAAAAATACTGCCACCTTATTTGGAAAGAGCCTGAGAGTGAACAGTAGTGCTTATGGCCCTGGAGTTGGGAGGATCAGAAGCTGAGGAAGGGAACAGAGCTGGGGAGGTGGGAGACAGTCCTCAACAGCATTGTAGGTAAGGGAGGATCACAGCTGTGGCTGGGGGAAGGCACACACGCATCCCGAGGGGTGATGGCAGTGTCCAGCCTCTGTCACTGTCACTAGGCAGTCTGATCGGGGCTGGACAGGTGAGAGCACAAAATAGAATTCATTCATCAATGCCATTTTCTCTTAGCAGCTAATACACTGCTCCCTAGGAGATTGTGGTAAGATACTTACATAATCAGTTTAGGAAAAGAAATGGCCATTTTTACTGACTGATCAGAGAATCAAGCCTTTCCCCACCAGGACCACATGATGCGCACCTTCTGCCCAGGGCAGGAGAACACACCTATTCCTACTTCAGTTGTTGGCAGCTCCCAGCACAACAAGCCATTTCCTATCGTCTCTGACTTGTTTGGGGAAGCAGTTTTGGGAACGTTTTCTGACAGACCCCTCAGAAGTCTTTAATCCCTGTAACCCCCAGCAGTACATCTCACAGGTCCTGCTCAGTGCTCAATCTGCCAGAAGTACAACCCAGCAGCAGCAGGTACAGTCAAGGCACAAACAGGAGTGGTGGGCATTTAACACCCTGATGTGTTGTGTCCCACTAGAATCATAGAATCATGAAGGTTGGAAAAGACCTCTGAGATCATCAAGTCCAACCGTCAACCCAATACCACCATGCCCACTAAACCATGTCCCAAAGTGACACGTCTGCATGTTTTTTGAACACCTCCAGTGATGGTGACTCCACCACTTCCCTGGGCAGCCTGTTCCAGTGCTTGACCACTCTTTCAGTAAAGGAATTTTTCCTAATATCCAATCTAAACCTCCCTTGGTGCAACTTGAGGCCATTGCCTCTCATCCTATCAAAGACAAGAAGGAAAGACTAGGGAGGAACAAACCCCTTGAGGACACCAAGATTTCCCCCCCTCAATTGCCTTAGCAAACAGACTTTTGGTAGCACCTGCCCTCTTCAATCCTGCATCTTTTCCATTGAGCTCCCTTGTGACAACCTGGAGAGCCACAGTGCAGGTAGGCAGCTGTGGGGGCTCCAGGTGGAACCCCTTTGCTTGAGGCACCTCGGTCACCCTTGAAGGGGTGCTTGAGGGCCACCCCGGTGGACTGGACACCAAGGACATGAGCTCTTTCAGTACCCAGCTACGGCATGTCAGCTCCAGGGAAACAGCTCACACTTTTAGCCCTGGCAGTACCTGTAAGCCTTGTACATCAGAAGAGACAAAACCCTGTATTATAGGTGTTATTCTGCTCTGGCTAATGAAAGAAGACGCCCACATAGCTTCACTGTATGCTCAAAAGCTTTTAGAAAGTGCAGAAGTATCTAAAATTCTCTATAAAAGGACTTTCTTCAGTACTTCATATTAGCATAAGTGAATTTTCTTGATAGTTCTATTAGTGAGACAGATATCATGCTATTTTGTTTATTGTCTCAGAAAGGCTTGCTCAAATAATGCAAAAATGAATTAGACAAAATAATTATGAAGATCATACTTTCAGTATACTTTCAGTACTTAAAGGGAGCTCATAAGAAAAATAGGGACAAACTTTTTAGCAGGGCCTGTTGCAATAGGACAAGGGATAATGACCTTAAACTAAAAGAGGGCAGATTTCGACTACGTATAAAGAGGAAATTTTTCACAATGGAGGTGCTGAACCACTAGCACAAGTTGCCCAGAGAGGTGGTAGATGCCCCGTCCCTGGAAACATTGAAGGTCAGGTTGGCCGGGGCTCTGAGCAACCTCCTCTAGTTGAAGATGTCCCTGCTCATTGCAGGGGGTTGGACTAGATGACCTTTAAAGTTCTTTTCCAACCCAGACTATTCTATGATTCTATGATAACCTGTTTACTTACCTGTTTTTGTACATTGTCCTGGTTTCAGCCAGGGTAGAGTTAATTTTCTTCACAGAAGCTAGCGTGAGGCTATGTTTTGGATTTGGGATGAGAAAATGTTGATAAGGTGCTGATGTTTTGAGTTGTTGCTGAGCAGTCAAGGACAGTCCAGCTTCTCGTGCTGGCCTGCAGCGAGCAGGCTGGGGGTGCACGGGGAGCTGGGAGGGGACACAGCCGGGACAGCTGACCCAGGCTGGCCAAAGAGATATTCCATACCATATAACGTCATGCTCGGTATATAAAGCTGGGACGAAGAAGAAGGAAGGGGTGGAGGGACGTTCGGAGTTATGGCGTCTGTCTTCCCAAGAAACCATTACGCGTGATGGAGCCCTGCTTCCCTGGAGATGGCTGAACACCTGCCTGCCCATGGGGAGTAGTGAACAAATTCCTTGTTTTGCTTTGCTTGCGTGCGTGGCTTTTGCTTTACTTATTAAACTGTCTTTATCTCAAACCATGAGTTTCCTCACTTTTACTCTTCCAATTCTCTCCCCCGTCCCACAGTGGGGGAGTGAGCGAGCGGCTGCGTGGTGCTTGGTTGCCGGCTGGGGCTAAACCACGACAACATCTATAATATTAACTACAGCTATAATAACAACTACTCAAGTTCCTCCTGGTTGTTTTCATGACACTTTGATGAACATCATGCTGTATAAGATGCATGAGTTGTTCAGCTACAGGACGTGTTTTGAGAGCACACTCCTCGTTATGCTGCAGTTTGAAATGTTCCTGTGATCCTGTCAAGCTGCAGAAGAGAATCAGTTGATACGGTTAATCGATACTCAGCTGTCCAATGTTGGGTACATTAGCGCTGGGTAACAAATAATGTCTAAATAGTCTATTACCACAAGCCATTAATAACTAATTGGAAATCAAAATCAGTTCATAAATCATTCATAAGTAGAAATAAGGCCTATATTTGAAGTTGGTAACGTTTACAACAGATAATGTGAATTCTGTTCTCAGCCACTTTCCACAGACTCCGGATTTCCACTGATTCATAGTTCAGTGTCTTTTGTTTTCCTTTTTTTGGTAAAAACCACAAGAAAAGGTTGTTTATGTGAGATAAGGCACCAAACGGCTAAAATCTAAATGGTTCTCTGTCCTGTAGTGAACACTAAGTCATGGCTAATTTTCAAAGGCTGTAAACAAAGTACTCCATATGGCATGTACTGTTCTGCAAAACCCAATTTATACAAAAAAAGATGCTGCTGCTGTTAGGTTAGTTTTTTACAGAGCCCTCCAGTTGCTGTCCCTTCCCCTTTCAGATGCAAAGCCTATTGCATATATATATATATATACACACACATAGCCTATTTATACCTGAATATGCAAACCTGGCAAACCTGGGAGCAGATTGTGACCTCTGACGCAGGGAAGCCTCGTGTTATATTAACTTAATGTGATGGGATAGTGCAGAAATTTAATGAGTTTCTAATGGACACATAGGAAGACCCGTTTAATCCTGGGCTGAGTAGGTGGCCTGTCCTGCCATGGATCAAACGCAGCAGCCACAGTCTGAAGAGAGGCAGTAGCAAATATATCACAGGCAGGTACAGTTAGTCTTATTTTAAGTACTTTTGAAGCAAAACACCAAAGAGAACATTTGTTCCAAGCCCTAATCAACATTTGTATAACTTCAAAGACTTAAAACACCTGAAATCCAGAGACCGTGGTAAGAGGGAAATACATTCCTCGTATGTTCATTTTTAAGCATTTAATATTACGCAAAGATCCCAACATTGTAGCATTATTATTAGGAGTATATAGAGGTGATTACTACTTACCAGAGTCTACAGGATTTTTTTCCACAAGGGAATCTTTGGCTGGGCAAATGAATTCCAAAGTCCAAAGTTTATAACAAACAATGAAACAAGCCAGCACAATGTCACTGTGAGATTGGTGTTGGCATTAGGATCATCTCTGATAAATCCAGCTTTAACACACTGAAAACCTCTTAAAAAAAGCAGATTGCCTCGATGATTTTGCAAATATTTGCATAAAAATGAACATTACTACTGAGAAAATTGTTTTGTTAATTTATTTGAACTTGTTTAGGTATGAAAATGTAAATATTTACCTAGCCAGAAGTGCTTTTCCTAAGTCTCTCTTCAGACAAGAAAAAAATTATACAACTACTGTTTGTTACATAAAAATAGGAAGCACACCGGAACATTCAGCAAACTGCTGTTGGTTGCCCCAGTGTAGCCCAGTAGATTTAGCATAAAAATTTTAGACAGGAACTGGCAGGAGATATTTCATTGCATTGGTGTGACATTCTTTAACTGGTTTTCATACACTCCAGTTTCATGTAAATGTATCCATGTAGAGCTAACGCTGTGGTACGGGTAAATGTTTGAGACTCTGCAAAGATTAAAGGGATACTGTTAACCTCACTCTTGCCTTTACCTGGAACATTTCCTGATTTTCTTTTTAAGTTTTCATTAAGAGCAAATTCAAGAGCAAAAATAATTAAAACAGCTCTTTTTCTGGCAATTCCTTGTCATGTGAATGCTGGAGGACACAAACATATTATAGGAACTGAGTAGCCTTGACATTCTGATACTAAGACTTAAAATAAAGGAGAAAGGAATAAAATAACCCCTTGAACCTCATTTCAATTCAAAAGAGAAAAAAATCCCAGGCTTGTTAACATAAATAGTATGTGCAAATATGCATAAGACAACAGCCCCTTGGTTACATTTTTCCCACAGGAGGGAATTCCAGCAAAATTGTAGGCTATGTGCAGATACTTTATTTTCTAAACAAAAATTGCATTATGCCAAAAGACATATACATTTCAACTACTATTAGAGTGTAATTAAATTATGTTAGTTATCTTTGTTTATAGTACAAGGAACAAGATTTCTGTTGAAAGCACAAGGCGCTCCTAAGTTAATATCCTTTCATCTCACTAAGTGTCACACTGTAGGTGGTCTGCAGGGCTTGCTTTATACAGAACTTTTCACAGGATTTGCTTGATTCAATGCTACTTTTTAGCTTTTGGGTCAAGTGAAAAAAATAGCAGGAAGGCTACAAGAGGACAAATTCGCCTTTCACTTACCACATGTAAATCCTGCCGAACGGGGAAAGCAGGACAAAGACTGAATACTGTGCCTTTGACATAAGGAGAAATACAAATATTTCACGAACAGGGCAACAAACGCCTTTGAAATTTGCAACAAAGTAACAATTTCGGTAAAACTGCAGAGCCTATTGTTTCCTATTCATTGCAAACATATGTTGATGCCGTTGCACATCAGAAACAATCAGAAGTCATTTCATTTCTTATTTCAAAGACTAAAACAGTAGCTTATTTTTTAATACATACCCGACTTATAAAACATCTGGTGAGATGTACCATTCGTAGTTTATGGACAAATTCTTTCTTTAAAGGCAAATTGGAAAATTTTATGCTTTCTTTTCCCTATAAATGTAGTATTTCCTCAGCGCCTGTAGAGCTCCTTTGTCTTGCTTACTCAGTATTTCCAAGCCGCCAGTGGGTGTGGATATTGTGTATACGGCTTTAAAAAAGAAAAAAAATAGATTTTCTAGGGCGAACTCTTCCTCTCCCCCTCTTCACTTCCCCGCTCCCTCTTTTCCTTGCAGCTCTCCGTGTCACATTTTGCTCCCGCGGTTGGTCTCCCAGCCACGCCACGCAGCAGCCTCCCCGGCCTGCGCTGCACGGGTATCAGCACAAAGTCTTCCGTGCATAAAGGAGGAAACCAACGCCGTGCCAAACACTTCCAGTGCAAAACGTGAAACCACTCTTCTTTAAGAAGGGGCCGCTAAGCTTTATGTACTCCATGGTCATAAATGTTAAGATGTCTTAACCAGGTCTCTCTTACTGTATTAAATCTTAGAAAGCTTTCTGCAATATTGCATTTGCCTCATAAATCTCATCCTAGAGCCAAGGATTATCATATCAGATGACCTCACTGCAATTTCAAAACTCACCTGCCGACTCACTGACACACAGAATTTGAGTTTCACGGAGGTTTACGTAACGCACTGAGGGCAGATGTGCTGAAGTAGCCGCCTCTGAACATGCAGAGCAACCTTTTCGATGGCTAATGATGCCACTAAACTAAATTATCAAGGAATAATCCAAGACGCCCATCCACATCGTTACAATTGCCAAGGCCAGACGGGCCAGGAGGTACAAAACGTCGGGTCTCTCGCAGCGAGAGGAGCTGCCATCGCAGGTCATGCAGCGGCGCAGGGACACCTCGTTGGAAAGCGTCACGCCGGGAGCAAGGGAGAGAGCACACACCGCGCAGCATCGGACTGACAGATGGCCCAGAAAAGAGTGTGCAGGAAAGCAGATCCACCAAGTGAAGGTATGGGCTCGGTAATCCTCCCATAACAGAAAGAAAAAAATGCTGAAGAGAGAAAGATGTTAAAAATTATTTCTAAACAGGAAAGTGCAAATGGCACCAGATCCATGTTTAGTTGTAACATGAGCAACAACTAGAGGATGTGGTTTTAGTAAAGACAGACGTTACGTAGAAGGATGAGGCAATGGTTATCTAAATACAGCAAAAGGACTTAAGTTTCCCAAAGGCCCAACATACACGAAGTTGCACCATAACCCAAAACTTTAGCAATCAGCTCAGATATGAAAGAGCTCTTCTGCTGACAACTTGCTCTTGTCTGAAACAGGTACACCTCAAGTAATATTAACTACAGATGAGGGAATGTAGCAATGTAATCTAGAATCCACAGACATATGACAGCTCGTAAAAATATAAGTAAATTTGTGGTTTGCACGAATATGTTTGATAGATTTGGATGTGCAAAGAAGGAACATGAAAAATAATGGTAAATTAGAGGTACCTTAAAATAAGAGGAAGACCTTGGAAGAGGTTGTTCAGCAGAGAAGGAAAGCATTCAACAGATGACGCCAAGAAAGGCCAAGTATTAAATGCCTTTTTGCTTTCTGTTGTCACTAAAATGGCAGCTGACACAACCACAACATCTGTCAAAGGTAAAAAAATTGGCTAAAATGAGGAATGAAAAGCACTTAGGTAACTTGTAAATCGATGGGTCCTGTGAAAGTCAACAAGAGATGTCTGGAAAACTGGTTCGTACAATTTCTAATACATTATCAGTTATCTTTGGAAAGCTGCAGAGGACCAGTGACATTCCAGGTGACTGGAAAAGGGCAAACGCAGTGCTTATTTTTCAAACAGATGCAAAAGGGCAGCTTGGAAATAACAGGCCAGCTATTTCTTAAGTCCCCTTACAGTAATGGAGCAAATAATTTCCTAAAAATACATCAAAGAAAAAAAATATATTTTTAAAAAAAGAGAAAGTGGTAGCAGCAGTCATGTATTTGTAAACTTCCAATTCTGCAAAACTAATCTAATTTCCTGCAACAACAGGCAAATCTGTTTTGCAGATGAGAGAAGGAGCACGGGGAGAGAAGACAAATAATAAATGTCACATAGGTTAAATCAGTTAACATATAGCTTGACATTATTAAAGCTTTTGACACTGCCTAACACAATATTCTCATAAGCTCAGAAATGGTCTACTGTAAGTGCTATACGATGAGTTCAAAACCAAAGGCAGAACCAGACACAAAGTAGTTTTCGGTGGTTCACTGTCAAAAAAAAAAGATGTCTTGAACATGATCTGGTACTATCAAATATCTTCCTGAATGGCTTGGATGATGGAGTTAATATACATTGCTGTACACATATATATACAAAAGAGAGATACAGATACACTGATATATTAATACATATAATGTGTATATGAATTTGCTGCAGGTAATAACATATGCAAAGAGCTGGAAGCTCAATTAGGGACAGGACTAAAGTCCAGAATGGTTTCTTCAGAAACTCGATACAGATTGCAAAAGATTAGGATATGATTAAATAAAGACAATTACAAAGTTTTATAGGTAGGTGTAAATAACCAATTACATAACTACAAATAGAGCATGAAAGGAAAGCATGGTTACAGGAAAGAAAAAGCAGACCATGAGTCTCCACGTTGAATTTCTGTCAAAACCCAAACCTCACTTTGGACGTATTGGCAGAAGGGATCACTCCAAGGCATCTGAAGTCTTTCTCCCACCTAGTTTGGCACTGGAAAGGCATCAGGCAGAGTCTGAGTTTGTGTCCAGTTTGGGGCACTACTTTTCAAGGAAAACATGAGCTTTTGGGAGGACATGAGACAACATAAATTTCTGCAGAGGAAATTCTGAAAAAAAAATTAATGTTGCGGATCATTTATAACCACAATAGATTACTTCGAAAGGTTGCGTTATCCTGGAGTTACTCAACTTGTTGGACAGATACCTGCAAGAAAATTTTAAGCAAATTGGTGCTGACATGGAGCAAGGGAATGGACTAAGTGACTTGTTGACATCCATTCGAACCCCACTGCCTGTGATTTTGTACCAGGGTTTGACAGTAACTACATACATGGAATTGATATCTTCTGTGTTACCTGTTAGTGAGTGTCCGATCTTGCTCGACCTGTTAATTGGCCCATTCATTGTTTTGTTAAAACCTTGGCAATTTTTCTCTGGTACGTCCATGTACCATGTAGACAACCTTATGGATTCCCTTGTTCATGGAAGAGTAACACCTTTACTGACTTTTTGAACCCTTCCCAAATGAAGTCTGAAAAACAAACTATGTAATCCAAAGCATCCTGTACAGTGCCAATGAACATCTCTCTGGTCCTCAGCCTTCAGGAAGGAAGGCAGACAGTTCTCTAATGTGCCATGAGAGTGGCTGATGGCTCCACAGTCAGTGCTCACCACTATCCCATTTCCCTCTCACCTTCTCCTTGCCTGCATTTGTCCACCAGCTCCATTCCTGCCCAACATGCAATGAGTTCTCTGGGGTGAAGTTGTATTTTCTTCTCTTTGTTTACACAATTACTAGCAGGATAGTAAGTACAAGTACAACATTGATTTGGGAAAGGCTAAGATAAGGGACATGACAAGGCTTAGGTCATTTGTTGCCCTTCTTAAGTCTTCAGTGAACTCTTCTGGGGAAATATTACTCTACTTGTTATTCTTATAGCAGACAGATATTAATTCTTATCTTGCATCCACCTGCTTATCTACCACATTACAGAGGGGTCCTGCCCACATTTAATCTACTGGTTAAATGCCAGTTTAATTCTTCTATGCTGTAGGCCACAAGAAATCTGTTCAAAGGACAGCCCCTCATATACACACCACAGTATAAACATTTTAATGAAAGAGAATTTTTTGTAGGAGGAAAAAAAGTTTCTTTGCTTTGAAAATAATGAATAAGCTCTCATTGAAATGAACCCTTTATGTATATCTTTATGTTTCTGATCTGGCAGCTTTGAAGAGCTGATATCATCAGTTTTAGAACCTGGAGTCTGGCCACTATTCTCTGAAATATGCTTTACAATGGAAAAGACCATTTGAAAGCAAGTAAAATAATACAGAGCAAAAAATTCAGGTACTTTTCAAAGCTTGCAAACTTTTTATTGCTTTGCAACCTTTTTTGCTAACATATGAACCATCCTCTGTCTCTCACTTACCCATACCACTGCCCCGCTACTTTGCTGCTGCATTTAGGATTCTAGAGCTATCAACAGCAGAGTTTAACTGCAGTTTTACTTTTCCATTAAAAACTATTTGTGTAATTCCCATTATGTGATGCTGCACAGTTGCTCTTGCCAGAGCTTACCCTGCATCAGCCCAAGCAAATACATACTTCTTCAGTTCCCCTCATTTGTAAGCACAAAAGCAAACTGGTGTAAGTCTGGCTACGCTGAAACCAAAAGCAAACTCAAGTGTGGGCTTCAGCAGAGATGGGAACCTTGGTCTAATAGTGCTCATCATTTACACAGCACTTCTCACAGCAGACACGCCAGTTCATAAATTTAAGTCTTTTCTACAGACAGAGGAACTGAGACAGAGGCCATAAGGCTCAGTAAGCCTCAAAGGTTGACCACTGAATTCAAACAGGAGGAAAGACAGCGCTTTTGAATCCTTTCCTCCCTTCACCCACACAGTTTACTTACCCAAAGCAGCAGCCAGAATCAGAGCTGGAGTCAGGATTAAAGTACATGATCTTTCTGCACACAGACTGTAAGTCATGATGCCTACATGCCTACTGTAAGCCTGTAAGCCTACATGCATGCGGAGGGCATTTTTTCAGATTCTCAGCCACAGCACTCTCCAGCCCACCACCAGTGCTGGCAGGGCGCTGAGGAGAGCCAGCCTGACCCTCCCTGCAGACCCCCAGTGCTCCTCCTCCCGTGGGAGCTCACCCTCCTACCATCACAGGGCTCCCCAGCACCCGTCGCTCCAAAACTGCCCCAGATGAAACTGGGGTCTCTAAACATAAGAGTAGGTTTAAACCACCCAAAAATGCACCACAAACTGACCTGCCACAAAGGTTTAAACCATCCAAGTATTAATAGGCTTCTTGCTTATAATGAAAAATTCAAAATCAATTTCCTTCTTTTATAATCATCTCACAGGTTTACAAAAGAGCAGAATCTGTATCAAATTGTACTCTGCAACAGGAACTCATTTTGGGGGTCCCAAGTCCTGAAAGGCACAGCTCCTTTTCTGTACATACCGGTCAGATACATGTCAGAAGACAGACAGAAGCTTTCAAAAGAAGTTTTTAAATCTTCTGTGGAGCCAACAGGAGACAAAACATTGGTTTGGCTATCTGAAAACAAAATCACAAGAGGCTGAAGAAAGACTTCTAGGGCAATCCAAGGAGACACCACTGACTCCAGCAACCCACATTCTCCAGTGAATCTCAAAGGCTCTGGGACATGGACCATCCGCCTCTGATGACAAACTGCTTAGTTGCAGTAGAATTTAAGAGTACTGAAGGACTCCTCTACTTCCCACAAGTACCCTTATCCTACTGGAGCTTGTGCAAGTGGAGGGTCAGGCAGTGTGGAGAGCAGCTCTTCTGAGCTCACACGCTGATTATCCCTCTCGCAGCACATCCCTTCCTCCCACTTACACCAAGGGGGAGGGAGCAGCAGGCATTGAAGGTGGCTCCATAAATTCAGTAGATCCCCATGAATATCCTCTGGATTTATAGTTACAGGCAGCATCTAGCTTTGGGATCACAGGAATTAGTTTCAGTCCCCAAATTTCAGAAGTTTGTTGTGTTCACTAAATGCTTAGTGCAATGGATACTGTATTATTCCACTTGCAATCAACTTTAATACCAACCCTCTAATCCTGAGAACAGATGAAGAGTTTGCACACAACAGGTTTCAATACATAGCACTGTTCTCGTGTTCGTGATGTTGTTTTGTGTAATCAAGCTCAGCTCTGAGGCGTCAGGATTCTGCTCGTGCCCACTAGTTTGGTATGAACCCACGGATGAGCCGAAGATCCCCTTATTCCTTCTGCTGCACATCCCACAGCAGCTCTGAAATGTGCAAAAACGTCACATACTCTGCCGGAAAGGTAATAGGCTAGATGTGGCTGCATTCATCTCCCATCGTGGGGATGGTCTCTCCACCTCAGCCAACCCCGCGTGCCACAGTCATGGGAGAAGCACAAGCACAGCCAGAAAGTTGTTCTTCTCATCCAGAAGACATCTAAAACTGGCCAGATATGTTTCTCTCTTGCCCAGAAAGAGAATGAAGGCTCAGATGTATATATCAACATTTGGCCACATGAACCCCACACACTCTCTCTGAGCCCTGACTCCCTGAAAACCGCCTATTTCCCTCCTCCCCTTTGCTCCCCCTTCACTCAACAACTCCTGCAGCCCACAGAATCATCAGGCCTATAAACGGTGAGGCATGAAAACCACAAAGGAACATGTAACCCCCACAGGCTGCAACTACTGGTGACATTTTCTTCCACCTCCCATGGATAACTCATAGCCGGATCACTTCGCGCTCTGTTTAGCTCTTGCACGCAGTCCATGTTGCGGGAGGATTATGGCCTTTGCAGGTAGCTCATTTGCTACGTGCATCTCTGTGTAGGGTGGTGGACAGGCTCCAAGCAGAGAATACGATGGCCTGCTGGACAGCCTCCGGTGTTTTGCTTCAGCCAAAGTTCCGTGAAGATCCTTTCTACGTGATTATGTAAAACCAAGTTATTCTCTGAGTTGCAGTAGTGGAAATTGTGACAGTAATGGATGTGCAGTTGAAAAAGACAATCAGGGCTGTGATCCCTGCTGGAATAGCGATCTCGTTGGGCATGGACTCCCTGCGCCGCTGCTCCCTGCAAATGGGCAAGGCAGAGCAGCCCAAGAGGCAGCCCCAAAAAGCAGGCGCAAGATGGGTGCCGTCCTCCTGTCAAACACAGACTCGGTAAACAAGGCCAGTCGCTCCAGCAGAGAAGACATGGAAAGAAACTGGAAGGATCTGCATAAAAACCCATGACAAGCTGAGCTGCCTCAAAACATTTGCTCTGATTTTCCAGAAAGAGGAATAAAACAAGTCCATTATGATTCTGGTCAGTTATTGGGTTTTATTCTTCTATTGTTCCATTTGCCTCACTCAAACACTTTCTTCTCCCAGACCTCAACTAAAACTGTTCAACCATGCTTTTCCTTTAATAATACTTACCAACTTCTTTTTTTCAGAGCAAAAGTCTGCTCTTTTTACACTTGCTTTACAAGGCAAATTTGGCACACAGTTCAGTTGCGTATCCTGATGTCAGCTTATTGAAGGCAGGTGCACACTTTAATATATATAGGCACAGAGACCCCCTTCCAGACTATAAAAGAATACTGGGCATGTCCTCATGTGCAATATCTCTAGTTTTTTTATTCATAAACCTAAAAATATGAGCTGTTCTTTTGCCTATACACGTTACAAGTGAGTGTGAACAGGCAGGCACCGTATTTCTACATTACAGGTGTTAAAATGGCTCCATTAGCATTTTTTCTAGCATATTGTCTTTATGTGACAGTAATGGGAAAAGGAAATGTTACTGTAATGCTGCATTTTCACTGCTAACAAGAGAGAATCATGCAAGAAAATACAACATGGTGAAGTAGCTTCAGCTCACCCAACTTCCATCATTTTATTTCATCTTGAAAAAGGTGATACAGCATACTGTCAAACAAAAATCCTTCACTTACTAGTCAGCATTCTTGTTGCATTAATAATACACAATGGACAGTAACAGAGAACAATTATTCTGTCTGTAATGAAATAAACATGGTCCACATGATGCTGTCTTCCAAGATCTTTAATGTAGTGTCTTTTTTATTTTGATATATATGTAAAATGAGTCCACATGTGGATGTTAGAAGAACATTTTTACTTTCCAAAAGTAAAAAAAAAAATAACAGAGATTAAATGGTTTATATCATTTCATTCCCATTTTCTTCTTTGTGTTCACCCAAAACTCTCTAAAGGCCAAATCTATACGGGCTGCAACCCCACTCAGCTGAAACTGTGGGCTGTGCCTTGTGCCAGGCCATCTCCTGGTCACTTAGACCAGGGACCTGCTGGACCAAGGAGCTCTTTGTCTCTAACGCACTTCCTTATGTTCCTGTCTGTGAAAAACCAAGATACAAGGAAAATGGAAAGAAGCAGTGGGGCTGTGCTTCCCTCAGCGTGGGACTGGGGTGCAACTGGAAGTCAGAAGTGTCCCAAGCTGAGATATGTTTGAAGATATTCAGCAACATATTTCTCACTGATTCCCAGGGCATCTAAATACCTTCGTGAGACTATAAGGGCACCTATACCAGCAACTGAAGCAGGTCAAAAGCAAGTCCTTGGCCACTACTGTCCAACCTGTTAAATTGGGTTTGGAATCATGGCCTCTGATATGGATTCAGCCCATGTCACCTAACTGTTTCCAAAAATGTCCTAAGTTTGGGAGGGAATGTGAGTCAGGGACTATTCCCAGGAGGCAGCAGGAAAGCAGCTCCCCTGGTATGGAGGAGAAGATAGCGGATCCACATCTGCACCTGCCCTTTGGTGCCAGGTATCCTCAGGTCCAGAGAGTGGCTCTGAGCAGAGTCACAGCCTGAGAAATTCAGGCGAATCTGTTCAAAAGTGGATTTGGTACTCAATAATTGCATCTATGGTTTTTTTACTGGGGATTTCTTTGAGAGCTAGGAGGTGTGACTGACCAATAAACCCCTACAGTGGAAGAAGGCTCGGAGGAGGTGGGAAAGGACAATGTGCCCATGCAGCTTAGAGAATAATGCAAAGCAGCTGACTTTATCTCAACACAAAGGGGGCCAGAGGGAACCTTTGTTTTAGATAAACAGCTATCAACAGTTGAGTGGATCAACTGGTGGTGTAAATGTCTCCCTGAGCTATCCAGACCAGCACGGGGCAGCGGTGGGGGGAGTGCGCCCAACGTACAGTATAAAAACTAAACAACAAACAAAAGAATTTCAAATGGGCTTGAACTGGCTTCAACCCACTCATTCCTTGCCAGTGACAGGAGATGCCCAGAATCATGACAGTGAGCATATTACAGAGACCGGTAATGGGAATCCCATTGGTATTGTGACTGAACTGCGTATTGTAATTGCTGTATTTTGCTAAGTGTGACTTACATTAGTATTGTGTTTTCAGCATATTTTGCATCACTGCTAAATCAGAAATCCCATGTAACATCAACAATCCTCAGATAAATAATTTGGTATTAAACATTAAGCCCTCTGCGCAGAATATTCAAAAGAAGCTGGTCAGAGAGTATTGGACTCTGGCAGGCAGACAATACCTTTTCCTTCCACATAGCACCATGAAGCATCCCCTCTGAATTTGGACTTAGTTATATCAGCTGCCAAGATGCTTGCACTCCTTAATCCTTAAGTCATACTAAACAGGGGCCTGTGCTTCTAAGTGACCTATGCATAAATACAAGTTACACCTATAGTCTTTGATTTGATCATCTCTTAATTCCAGTCAGTTTGCCTATAGTGCCATCAATGCCACGTTGTGTTCTGGTTCAGATGGCAATCACTTTTTACCACTTTAGGAGGTTATTTTTTCCGCTTCTCAAATCCAAATCTACAGGACAGTACATTTCACTCATGGGTTGTGAGGGCAGCCCATTGTAAGGTCCTGTACTTCATGGAAAGCACAGCGCTGTACACAACAAATCTGGCTTGGATCTCTGCCAAGGAGCAGCAGGTCCCTGCTCCAGCCTAAAATTTGCACCAGAGCACAGGCATACATTCACACAGCATGGACAGGAGATGAACTTGGGCTCCAGCCAGAGCTCAGACCCAGGCCAACTCCTTAGCTGAACATACCTATGATTACCATACCATTATATTAGATCAAAACCAATAAACTTCAGCATAAGCATTTCATCCCATTTTTAAAGGAATTAGAGGTCATCTGGGGCTGAAAACAGGCAGAACAACCTAATCATTTAGAAAATAAATGGAAAAAAGTGCTGCAGTACCACTGTAAAACTTCAAGAGTGCAGCCATGATGCACCAGTTCTCTTCCCTGCCACATCGCTTCTGTGCTTAAACCTCCTTGCTCACTGTGAATGATACTAGACTCTTCTGATTAACCCTTGATGATATCAACCATCAAAAATTGGGCTTTTTAAAAGAGCTATGTAGTTCAATATTTGTTCTTCCACTGAAAGCTGCAGCATTCCTG
>NW_010520011.1:37542-49450 GCF_000687285.1 Phaethon lepturus
GCAGTGGACTCCACAAAATTTTATCCCCTGCTTCATCACTATTGCATCACAGCAGTTTGATGGGAATGTCTTACTCAAAAAGCTCCCGTATGCTCTTTTCCTTGCCTTCTTTTGCTGCATCCATTTTTTTCACTGGTAACTGAATAGGGATGTGCAAATAATTTGGTAGTTTCTTCTCTTCCAGATCTTCAAGTGTAACAAAAGGAATAGCAAAGACACAGAAATTAAAAGTGCTTAGTTTCAACTGTCTATCTGAAGATGACATAATCAAGATTGGAAAACCTGTTGTTGTATATATACATAATTCATGAGACAGAAAAAGTTGCACCCTTGATCTCTCACCATTGATACAAAATGCAGAAAATATTTTGTAGGCAAGGTTAGGTTAGGCTATCTGTGCTCCTTAACCATGTTAGAAAATTGTCCTTTGAAATCCCATAAAGTTTCTATTTTAAGTTTCATGCTATGGGGGAAAATGCTCCAAAGCACAACTCTACTCCAAGAAATGACTGTAAAATCAGCACCTTTTCATTCTGTTTATCTTCCCCATGCAGGTATTCAGAGACATCTCTTCTTCCATTAGTGATAATGGGAGGTTTGTTCTATGTTTTATTCCTTTTATCACTGCAGAGGTCATACTGGTAAGATAGCTAGACATCATTAACAGCACTACAAAGCCAAGCACTAGCTCCCACATGGAGCAGAGAGATAGAGGTACAAACTGGAGACAATGGGATGACATAACACAAGTATCTGAGAGTTTTGCCTGAGCAACATTTGTCCTGGGGCTGAGGAGATTCAAGACAACAGGACTAGTTTAGGTTTTACTCCCCTTGTTGAGTTTACGGATTTGATTGTCAGACAGAAAAGAAGCCTCCTATCTCTTCACAAACTGGGAAGTTTTTTGGTTAGAAATATCTGAGTTACAATAATATAAAATGCCATGAAATCCCCTTAATCATTTTTCTGATCGAAGCTGAACACTCAAAAGTTAGACCCTAGACTGTCCTTGGCACCAAAACACCCTGCAGCCCTGCATAGAGAGAGAAATGCTTCCAGAGATGATCCCGTTTCTGAGCCCAGCAGAAATGTCAGGCAACAACTTCATGGGCAACTGACTTCTTGTAACATCTCATTTCCACTAGGAAGAGGACATTTTGCTCTTCCTCTCTGTTCAGACTCTTCTCCCCTTCCCTTGTTTTTCTCCAATGATTTTCCACCAGAGTAGCTGGTTAAATCAGTTCACAGAAGGGCCTTTGGCACTGAGTAAACACCAAAAAGCTGACCAGGAGTGATGGAGGAGGGTGGGGGAAGGAAGGTCCTTACCCTTTCAGCAACAATAAGGTGTTAAAACATTCACTGCCTCTCAAAGAACCACAGCCTGAATTAGGTGTGAAGAACTGGGCAATGCCTATCTTTCTCCATTGACTCTGGGCATATCCTAGAGCGTTGGCTTAGCTCAGACATCCAGGTTTTGGACAGCTGTGCTTCCCTGGGGCGAATCCCCACCAGGAGTACCTGAACTGCCAAGGTGGGGTGGGCTTGCTTCATTTTTATTCCATTTCAGCCAGGGACAAATCTTTGGATCCTTTTCAGTCTGTATTCAGGCGCACTGCAGTAAGGAAGAAAATAATAGAATGTAAGTAAATATTTACAGAGGACCTTGGGATTTGAGCCTAATTCTGGAGCACTCTGAGTGCAGTGCCGGCATCCCCAGGAGGACACTCTGAGGCCTGACTGTGAACTCACAAATGTATTTCTATTTTCATATATATTTGTACAGGAAAATTAAGTCCATACATTCAACAGGGTTGAACAAGATAAGAGAAACAAGTCTGCTATTTCAAAGGAGGAGAAGGCCGGTGCCAGGAATGAAGGCATGCTGGCTGGCATAGTGTGTGGTAGGGCAGCTGTTCAACAGCATTTACGCACTGAAAGCAGGTCAGACCATCTGCAAGAGACTAAAATTTGTCCTTTTGACGACCCCCTTCAAAACCACTGGTCTGTGTTTACTGATCTGAAGCAAGTGAGATTTCTATGAAAATATCGGTGGAAAATCAGGGAATGAAATATAGCGTCTTTTGTAAGTACACATTTGCATTACAGGCTTGGATTTTCTAGAGATGGAAGAAGAAAGAAGAACTGCATGCCACACCTGAAGCTGTCTCAGCATAACTGCCTCTAACTTGCTGAGGATCTTGGGAACTTGGACTCATAAAAAGATGTTCAAGGCATTTTTATGCCAATACAACAGCAGATCCACAAAAAGACCAGCCGGTCATATATGAAATGGAAAATACGGAGAGTTCAAATACGAAAGCAATGGAGTTCAAGTGAGCAGAACCAGGAAAAAAAATAGGTCCAGGAAATGCAACAAGCACATCATGGAGAAATCAGTCTTTTATTTCTCCACGGTCCAAGTGCAGTTAGACTGCCATTTTGAGGAGGTAGCCAGATACTAGGTGCTAAAGTGGATTTTCCTGGAAAGCCTTGTATGGTATTTTCTGTGACTCTCATACAAAAAGTATTTGCAGAACACTGATTGAACATCTCCTGTGCTGTGGAAGATAGTCCCAGGGTTCCACAATTCAGGCTGTATGCACAAAAATATTTGTGATTACCTGAATCAAAGGGGGCCATTCTTTGCTGAAACTATTTCATTTGATGTTAATAAACCATCGATACTTTTATTGTTGAACACTGCAAATATCTTTTCCTTTTAAGCACAATCTTTTAAGGGAACTGTTCACAACATGCCTTGGTAAGAAACATTTTTCTTGGGTTTTCTCCAACCATTCTTGCTAATGTGCTATGTTCTTCCATCCATTACCTTAGGAATAGGCAACACACTTTAATCTAGAAGGTGGTTTCCTGTCCCTTGATGATCTGGTTCTTTAGCAAACCTTTCTGTGTTAAGCTTTGTTTTTATTACTAACTGACTACATTAGGACTTAAAAATTTTGTACAGCCAAAGTAGGTGTGGTACTATTTATAAATCAAGGGCAAGTTATGCAGTTTTCATAAGGTGGTTTATATTGCATATTTGAAATCTGGAGGTGTTTCAGGAATGTATCATAAAACCACCTTCCATAAACTGTCTCTCAGGAAACAGTAATGATAACAGAGGCAGACAGATCTCACTTTAAGCAAGTTACCTTGTACCCTTGATTTACTAAATTTCTGGAATTTTTTTAACCAGATTGAAAATCTTTCCAACTTTTTGAAGTCTTATCAGCTGAGTTTTCAGAAGATTCACTTTACTGCTAAGATTTACAAACACTCAATAATGTGAGGCTATATAGCCATATAAATCTTGCCTCATAAGTTTTACAGATTTATGAAAATCCTAATTGTATACCATGTACTGGATAAAAGTTAAAATAATTCCATATATAAAATAATAAAAGTACACATATTAATTAAGCTGCCAGATCCCAAAATGGTGAATTTATAACTACCAGAAAAAGATTTGACATCTGTGCAATTTAGTGAACATGAACTGTAACTTTTCTGGATTTCACCTCCCTTCTTATTTTCACAGAAAAATGTGTGCAGAGCTTCGTGGCTGACAATGTGGGTGTCAGAAGCCTGAAAAAGGTGAAACAAATTGGAAAAGATGAAAATATATAAAAACCTATAAAATTACTATGTCCCTGACTGTCGGCAAGAGCTATATTTAGATCTGGTAACCATAATGGGACATTGGTTAGAAGATGAAGGACAACTTTCAATACATGTTCATTTCTTTAAAGAAATTACACCTTGGAGTAAGCCTTTTATATTGAAAAAGTACAGTAGTAAAAAAACCAAAAGCTTTGTGCAGAAAGTAGTTGACCTAGCCTACATTCTTCCGTGTTCATTTTGCTGTTATTGAATATATCTGTGTAAATAAGAAATGCCTGTCACAGCTGAGATTCTCCATTTGCTCCATCCTTCAGTGAATTCAGTTCACAGCATCACAACTGGTTTTTGTGTGAAGAAGCCCTGGGAGAGTTTTATTTTATTTAGCTATTCTGAAATATTTTTCTTGCTTGTTCATTACCCAGGGTCTAATAAAACCTACCTAGCATGTGACATTTATCTCACTTGGTTTTTTTTGTGGAAGACCTTGAAGGCCCAGAGGAATGACCAGGACATCACAGATGATAAAACGCAGATACTGATTTTTCACAAAAGAGCATTTCTTCCAACTGTTTCCTAAGTATTTGAGTTTAATGTGTGTTAATTGAAACACAGCACACAAATAAAATACAAACTACATTTTTTAAATTCCTCCACATAATTCTAATTCACTCTTTTTCAACTGATGTCATAATCATACCAACTATACCAGTATTTATTGCAAACCGTCTGGATTTGTAACATTAAATACAAACAAACACCCATAAACCAGAAAATCAGCAGTAGTAAAAATAAACTTTTCCAGATTCTTTTACAACAGACAGGAACTACTCCTTTGAGGAAGTCTTCTTGTGTAATTGTTTAGAGAAATGATATTATGGAATTTAGATTATAATGAGAAATTATATTATAGATTTTAGATTGCAATATATATGGATCAATACAGCTTGAAATGAATATGTTATGAAAGATACCATGTCATAGCTGCTTAAAAACACTAATAATGAGATAGAAACATTATTTTAAAAAAAGCTTCACTGGGACTGAAACTGATCCAAGAGGTTCAGTTTCCACTACGATGCACTTGACATGGAGACAGAACAAGCGTCCTAAAGGAGGTGGTTTATACACCCCCCACGCCGCTCTCCCTCCTCTCCCCGCCCTCAGCCCTGTCTCCCATGGACCAGCTTGGCTTAGTGAATTGAACCGGAGGGGTCTGACGGGTGACAGACTCAAGACTCAAGGTAGAAGTCGGGAGATGGCGAAGAGCAAGGGGGCAGGGGGGAGCTGGGCTCTTGCCTTTGGGGTAGGATGGCCATCCTTCCCTCTGAAGCAGTAGCCTCAGCTCTCTGACACTGTGATGATGCTTATGCACTACCACGCCAGACCTGAGGCTTCAGAGCTTAGTTCCCAAGTGAAATCACAAAGACTTCCGGATGCATAACAATGAAATTAAAATTCACTTCAGTTTCAATGTGCCTTTGTCCTGGTTTCAGCTGGGATAAAGTTAATTTTCTTCACAGAAGCTGGTGTGAGGCTGTGTTTTGGATTTGGGATGAGAAAATGTTGATAACTTACTAATGTTTTCAGTTGTTGCTAAGCAGTCAAGGACTGTCCAGTTTTTCATGCTGCCCTGCCAGCGAGCGGGCTGGGGAGTGCACGGGGAGCTGGGAGGGGACACAGCCAGGACAGCTGACCCAGCCTGGCCACAGGGATATTTCATACCGCATGACATCATGCTCAGTACATAAAGCCGGGGCAAAGAAGAAGGAAGATGTGGGGGGACATTCGGAGTTATGGTGTTTGTCTTCCCAAGTAACCGTTACACGTGATGGAGCCCTGCTGCCCTGGAGATGGCTGAACACCTGCCTGCCCGTGGGGAGCGGTGAATGAATTCCTTGCTTTGCTCTGCTTGTGTGTGCGGCTTCTGCGTTACCTGTTAAACTGTCTTTATCTTGTCCCATGACTTTTCTCACTTTCACCCTTCTGATTATCCCACCATGGGGGAGTGAGCGAGCGGCTGCGTGGGGCTCAGTTGCTGGCTGGGGTTAAACCACGACAGCCTTACAAAGAATTTGGTAACCTTACATCTCCTTACAGATGGGAAGAATAAGACATAAAGAGGTCATTGGGGTAGAACAGGGACCAGAACTTGTGTCACCTGAAAGTTAGTCCTGTCCTCTGGCTGCCAGGCCGGAGTTATGATTCTGATTAGGACTAAAGAGCCTAACACAGCTGGACAGGTTAATCTCGCTGCATCCACCATGGAGGTGGTGGGACCTGGCCCTGCTGTTTTGACACTGAAGTTGGATACAGCTCCTGGTTACAGGTGAGCTTACATGTGACTGCCAGGTTCTAGACTGATATATTCCTCTCCTGCAACTACACAAGAACTAAAGTGATGAACAAGAACCAGGTACTCAAAACCTGGAAACCCTTTCCCAAAGTTCAGCAAAAAAAAGTTGTAATCTCCAGCTTTCATATAATGGTTTGGGCTTCCTCTGGAGAGCTCAGGAGGTGGATGAGGAGAAATCACAGCTGTGTGTCTTGTCAAATCAGCAGTGCCACCCTACCACATAGGTGAGAGGACTGTGACTGCAGTCTTCCTCCTTGCCCTGTGGCTATGTGAAGGACAGGTACACTGCAGCCTGTCTTGGATGCTGCTTCCAAGGAAGGACTTCAGCCTTCAGGTGCAGACTGAAGAACAAATGTTCCCATCACCTGGAGGACTCGGATCTTCTCAAGTGAACAGTGGAGGGATTTCTTCACTAAAGAGTCACTCCAGCAGCCACAGATGATCACGCTGTAGGCCTACAGAAAAGCTTTTCATAGAAATTAGCTTGGAAAGTAGCAACCATGAGGCAATTCTGGTTTACATACAATGGGAGTTTGAAAGCAGGTCAACAATTCAAGGTGTGGCAGTTTAGTAGGGAAGAATGATGAACACCAGAACTCATCAGCCTATAAAGGGCCAGCTATTTTCAGGTTTTGTCTACAGGACACCTTTAGGAAAAGCTGGCATGTGGATAGACAGCAGCACAGGCAGACTGCCTTGAGATTGGTCCCAAGCCACAAACTGAGAGAAGTAACATACGGAGAAAAAACTGAGACACAGTGAGGCCACTTCATGGAGGAAGTGCCTATGAGCAGGCAAGGGTTGGGGAGGGGAGATCAGCCCCACAAAGGAGCAAAGAGTTATTAGAGCAGATGTGTCTGTTTAGGTATGTTGTGAATAAGAAAGCTGAAGAAATGCTGGCTTTGATCCTAAAGGACTAGTGAACCCTTGAGTATACCATCCGCCAGGCTTTACATTTTTGTAGGACTGGAGGAGGGATGGGACCCCAGTGACAAAGATGACAAAAGGCAGGAGTGCTAAATGTCAGAACTGGGGTGCTTACCCCCATGAGGGGCTGCTTCGCCTGCTGATCTGAGACATCAGGAGGACTTTGAGGAGCCAAGTTTGGGGTACTAACTACAGCAAAGAGGAGAGGGGGTGCATGGTCATCACAGAGATTTGGATTATCCATAAGTCAAGGAGCAAAGGGGAGGACTCTTCAGAAATTGCATCCCAGCAAGTGAAAAAAAAAAACATCCGACAGTAAAAAAATTGAATAATCACGTTAGAAGGATGCTAGGAGTAAGAAGAGTGAAAAGGCGGTACAGAAAGCCAAAAGCTCTCAGAATAACAAGGGGATTGTCACAGTGCAAGATGAGTTTGACCTTGCAAAGGAAGTGAAAGCAAATGGCTAAAAAAACATGTATTTCTACAGTAGAGAGAAGGAAGTAGCTGGCTCTGCACTAAGAGGAGAGTCAAGATAATCTGTATATTGTCGAGAACTATGTGAGTATCTTGCCTTCTTTTCAGTGCAGCTGACAGTGAAGATCTGTTCCGTGATCAAACAGGGGATGCAAGTGGTCATCAAAGTCGTGGCCTCCACAAAGCACACAGTTCCAAGCACTGAAAATACCCCCTGTTACTCAGTTAGGAGAGGACAGGTGGAGAACCTGACAATCTGTCTTCTTCTAATATTTTCACTATGCTGTGAAAACTGGAACATAAAAATGCACACATATCACAGGATTCTGGTAAATCCATCATGCCAAAAAGTCCAAGAAAGTAGAAAGCATAGTCCTTAATGTGGAGGGAAAAAGAATGATCTAGACATTTGGAACCTGATAGTTTGAACTCAACACCATGCATAACTTGAAAACAAAATGTATGAAGGGAATAATTAAATACATGAAGATAATAGAAGATGAGATAAAAGGTTACCAAAAGTATCATAGTAGATTCAAAAGAAGTCTTGTGAGAGATAAAATTTTAAAAGTTTATGTGGGAGATGATATAATCTTTCTTTGTAAAATTAATCTGGAATAAGTGGGGATTAATACAAGAATTGTAAGGTGCACAAGGAACCAACTAAAGGCAACCAGCAAGTGGGGAAGTACCTTGCCACAAAAATGTTGACTTGCTAATGAAATTTTCTGATAGCAGAAATTTGGAAAGCATTCTTATTAGGGAGGAGAATCTGAATAAACAGGAAGAACTAGATGACCTGAAGGAGTGAAGCAACTGAAATGGGATAACATTTAATGGTATCAAATGGCATGCTCTGTACCTGAGGATTTATAAAACAGATTTATGCAATAAACTAGGAGCATATCAGTTCGAAAGGTGAGGAGAACATCCTGGCTGTGCTAAGTATCCACAGGCTCTGTTGCCAACATAATGCAACTAGGACAAAGGTAGTGCAAACATAAAATGTACCAAGAGACATTTCTAATACCGTTAGGAAAGTATCAGTGCTATTGTTAAAAACCTGACAGGTCATGTTTGGACTATTGTATACTGTCACAAGGAAAGAGTCCTCTACCCTAAATTAGGCATCTGAAAGTTAGGTATTTTAGTATGAACAAGTCGTCCAAGGCTCTTTTACATACAATGAAGAGAAATCCAGAAGGCCATGAGTCTCAGCCTATAATAGTGTCCAATATAAGTCTAATGCAATGGCTTTTGGAGGCTTCTCTCTTCTCTTTCGCATCTTTGAGTATAAGGGTGGTCAAGGCTGAACACCTCAGGCTTCTAAAAATAGGTGAGGTGAATCCAGGTCAGGAAGAGAGGCTAAAGCACTGTCTGCCCCATGGGATGAATTTCTTGAGGAACAAAAAGATACAAATCGATTTGATAAAGTCTGAAAATAAAAAGGTGTACTATCACAGCCCTGAGGGTTTACAGCTACGGTACAAAAAGATCTAACAGGTTTTAAGATAAAGACCAGTGCTGAAGGAGACTAGCAGAGAACGAAATGAGGTTGAATGACTCCATTCAGGCCCATGGTGCTACATTTAAACTTTGCTAGTTAACCACTCATTGTTTAATCAAATTATGCTTAAAAGCTATTTTAGAGGTAGTCATTCAGTAGTATAGACAACTTCATGACTTCAGAGTACTTGCAGTATATTTATAGTGTACTTCTTCCTAAAGTAAAACACTATGTAAACAAAATTGTCCTAGACTAGGCTGTTCGTATTTGTCAGTGGCTGGCAAACCACAGTGTTTGTCATCTTTGTTTTACCACTACCTTTCTTTGTCTCTTCTCTAGTCACAAATTGGCTAAGATTCAGGCTGAAGTTAAGTATAAGTACTAAAATGTTGTGAAAAGTACTGCTTAACACACTCTAAACAGACATATTGTCCATGTCAATAAACATAATTTTTTTTCCAAATAAGCAATATAAATCTTTGAAAACACCCTGCAGAGTAAATGCTGGAACTTCAAATAAAACTGTCCCGTTTGGTATAAGGCTATTCCATTATTATGAATTGTGTATCAGCACATATGTTTCTCAAATACTCTATGTTTCTGCACATATGTTTCTCAAATAGTGTGTGTTTCTGCATTATTTTGAAATCCTGTGCCCTAGTCTAGCATTAAATCATAAAAAGTTCAGCAGCTGAGTTTTATCCATGCCTGTAGAGCACACGTATCATTACTGTTTCATAAATAGAAATAAGGCATTTAAACCTCCACACTACATATCCATACAGCTATTTACATTTTGCCTGTTTCTTAACTATGACATATAACATGTGACATTAAGAAGCATCAGAGTCGTGCATCCTTTCAACATCTCATGATTTTCCGAAAGAATAAAAGGGGGCACTAGAAGACTTGCTTTATGATCATATCCTTCTCAAGCTCTAACCACAGAATTGTCCTTCTTTGGCCAAAGGTCTGGGATCGAATCTTTTACCTCCTGTACATCTTTCTTGCTAATGTAACCTGAGATATAAAACCAAGGATAAAGCCTTCTTTCTAGGTATACAGCAAAGCCCTTATGAAGACCACAGTGGGGTGGAAAATTCACAGAAAACAGACAATGTATTTGCTGTGGTAGCTTCAATATTCTGCCTGAGGGTGCCCATGCTCCATCATGCCTCCCTGTAATGGCTGACCCATAAAAAGTCTGCCAACCAGTTACAACTGGTGGATAGTGGAGCTATTGCTTGACTTCAGCAGTACAAACTGAAAGGTATTTATTCTGTTTTTTAAGAAAATCATGCACATGTGATTGCAGTGTCAGGCTCCCCGATAACCCTTGAAGCCACTGGCCAACTTCAGCCAAATCTGGAAGAGCTTCAAAAACGAATTTCTTGCAAGTCTGCGGGGGAGTGGTGTTGAGATAGAGGAGGGAGAGCCCCTAGGTTGTCCCTCTGGAAGGGAAAGGGCAGGAGGGCAGTGCAGGGAAGCTGCAGCGTTTGGTACCATTTGCCGGGGAGCCACAACCTCCGGATGGGTATTCTTGACAAGCAAAATCCAGAACCATCTTTTACTCTTGGAAGCCAAACTCAGATCTGATATGAAAAGGTGCACAACAACCAGTCAGCCAGTGGAAAGATCTGCTTAGTTAAAATCCCCTACAGAGAGCTGCAGCTCAGGCACAGCAGGCACCAGCACCTCCAGTGGGGCCTGTTTCTCCTCCTCGGCAGCACTGGAGGAAGAGCAGATAGTGACCTCCCCATCTTAGCATCACTCTTTGGTACGGCCACCCAACTGAATCACAGCAGGATAAATAACCACATAATATAACGACTGCTTTCCCCTTTTGTTTGCCTTACAAGACACAAAATTCACACCCTGCTGATGTGTCTCCTCAAGAAATAACTCTCGCTACGCTACAAAGATTGTAGTTTCTTCCAAAACTGACTTCAAATGATACAACATACACCGGTGATACCATTTGGATAATGGCAATCATGGTAGACTTCTGTGGAGTTCTCCAACAAAAAATAAATACTATCATCATAAGTCAGCAAGGTCTAAATTCCAGTATAAATTTGAACCATAAATGCAGAAGGTGAAGCTTTCTGTACTTCTATTTTTAATGAACAGTCACTCATCTTTCCTCTTTTGTGAAAGACTGTGAGGCGACCCAATTGGAAAAGTTCAGTGGCAGTTTTCAGAGAACGGGGTACAAGATTTTTGCGTGTTGAAGGCAACCCTGTTTTACAGTATCACCAACGAATGAGCAGATTCCAAGGAATGGTTGAAAGAAGGATCCTTAATTCCATCTCCAGTTTCATGTGACCAGCTCTTGGATGCTTATGGGTATGTTTAAATTAAGCAGAGTTTTCCAGACCTGCAGGAAAGGGAACGCTTCTGTCTCAGCTGGATTCCCATACGATCAAACTCGCCAGGGAAGAAAGAAAAACTTTTTATTATTTCATATAAATATTTCTTTCTGTGGAAACTAAACATATATGGTTTAGCAGACTAAGATTGCTGTGAACGCTTCCAGTTCAGGGACAAGATCAGAGCAGACTCCTGAAATTTATTACAAATACCAAAGGCCAAAGGGGGATGAGCTGCACCTCAGAGGTGGAAGGAAAGAATCTCCCAAGAACAAACCGCAATCAACATGTCATCTAGGCAAATTAATACCCCTACTCCCAGACAGAGAAATTTTTTTGAAAGGGAGGGAGACAGGGTGCTATTTTGATTTATAGAGATACTTCAGAGTTCAGGGCTTAATTGTACTTCAGCCGTGCAGGCTTCTTTCAAATATTTCAGACCTTCCTTCCTTGAAAGCTCACATCTTCAAAATGACATCCAGTAATGTTTCACAAAGCACGTAAGAACACACTGAAATAGAAGTCCAGACTGCAAACACTGAGATTAGGGTCATTAAACACAAAGAAAAACACAAAGCATGTTCCGCTCCCGAACAAACCATTTATCCTTCCTACTTCCTAATTCACCTATTAAAGGTAACCGCGGGGGGGGGA
>NW_010520012.1:0-518 GCF_000687285.1 Phaethon lepturus
TCTCCAAACTAGACAAACACAAAGTCCTTAGAGGCTCCTCACAGGACATTGTTTCCAGCCCTTTCACGGGCTCTACTGGGCTCCTCTGGATGCATTCAGGGACCTTCACAACCTTCTTAAACTGTGGGGCCCAGAACCGCACACAGTATCCAAGGAGAGACTGCACCAATGCTGAATACAGCGGTATAATCACCTCTTTTGAACGGCTGGTTTCGCTGTGTTTGATGCAGCCCAGCATGCAATTTGCCCACTTGGCTGTCAGGGCACACTGTTGGCTCATGTTGAGCCTGCTGCCGAGCAGAACCCCCGATCCCTCTTCTGCAGGGCTGCTCTCCAGCCTCTCCTCTCCAGACTGATACTCGTGCCCAGCATTACTACATCCCAGGTGCAGAATACAGCATTTTGACTTGTGAAATTTCACAGAATCACAGAACCGTCCCATTAATCATTGCCCAATGATTAGTGAGCATAAAAAGTGGTGAGCGTAGAGGGGGTTCCCCACTGAGTGAACTCCACTC
>NW_010520012.1:539-3204 GCF_000687285.1 Phaethon lepturus
TTCCTGAGGAGTTTCCCTCACAAATTGAAAACCTTAATCTTTATGGGGTCTTGGGATACAGGCTGTAAATTTCTATGGAGATCACCTTGTTTGCCTGTTGATGGCACTTCCGGCCACGCTAAATGTAGTACTTGCCTATTTATAGCACAGGCACACACAAAAAGCAATTCTACCATTCTGTACAGCACAACTTTTGTCAGTCATCCTGAATGTTTTTGTTTACAAAGAACAGAAACAGTTTGCAAAGTAATTCACTCACTGTCTTGTTTCTCCCATTCAAAATGTTGCAATCTTTTGCAAATCGAAGAGCACGTAAAGCCTGAGTCCTTATTTCAGAACTCAGCGCACTGCATATATTCTGGGCTGTACTTTGATTGTGTTGGGTGTCTTTTTCTTAATTTTTTAAAAAATTGCAGTCCCAGAAAATGTATGCTCATTTAATGCAACATTTAATCCTCTATTGAATAAAACAAGAGCTGATACTGTACTGATTGCTGTAAGCACTCCATTAAACACACTCTTGGTTGTATTTAATATAGTAGAAATTGTTTGTTAAGGGACCAGATTGGTCAGCATCTATTTGCTCAAATTTTGCAGTCCCCACAAGTCGAGCTGTGCAAACAATTTTTAGTTCACTGGTCAGACAAAAAAATGAAGGACAAAATTTTGAGGTCTATAACAAAGTTCTTATGAACAAAATCTGGAAAAGTTTTAATTGAAGGAAGGAAAAATCAATTTCAAAATGCAAAGCCAAAATGACGATTAAAAACATATTTGTGAATTCACTATATTGAATTCACATATTTGAATCACTAAAATGGACTAATCATACACACACAAAAAATGGCAACACTACTTTTATTCAGGTCAATAAACTAATGTTTAATATTAAAAAAAAAAAAAGGAGGGTAATTGTCATAGGTGACTCCCTGCTGAGGGGTACAGAGGGCCCAATATGCTGCCCAGACCCAAGCCACAGGGAAGGCTGCAGCCTCCCTGGGGCCCGGGTGAGAGGTGTCACTAGGAAACTCACCAGTCTGGTTCAGCCCACCGATTACTACCTGCTGCTGGTCATGCAGGTTGGCAATGACGAGGTTGCGCAAAGAAGTCTAAAAGCCATTAAAAGGGACTTCAGGGTGCTGGGGCAACTGGCTGATGGAGCAGGAGCACAGGTAGTGTTTTCATCAATCCCTTCAGTGGCAGGGGGGAACACTGAAAGGAAAAACACACCTGGTTAACACGTGGCTCAGAGGCTGGTGCCATCGGCAGAAATTTGGGGTTTTTGACCATGGGGCGGTTTACACGGCACGGGCCTGCTGGCAGCACATGGAATTCAGCTGTCTCCAAGGGGGAAAAGGATTCTTACTTATGAGTTGGCAGGCCTCATCGAGAGGGCTTTAAACTAGAGTCAATGGGGGAAAGGGATAAAACCAGGCTCACTAAAGATGAGCCTAGAGGTGGTGTGCCAGTGCTGGGGGTGAAGTCAATGGCCCAGCTCAAGTGCATCTACACCAATGCACGCAGCATGGGCAGCAAACAGGAGGAGCTGGAAGCCATTGTGCAGCGGGACAGCTATGACTTAGTTGCCATCACAGAAACATAGTGGGATGACTGACATGACTGGAGTGATGCAATAGATGGCTATAAGCTCTACAGAAGGGATAGGCATGGAAGGAGAAGCAGGGGGGTGGTTCTGTAGGTTAGGGAGTGTTTTGATTGTATAGAACTCAACGACTGTGATGACAAAGTCAAGTGCTTATGGGTAAGGATGAGGGGCAAAGCAAACGATGTCCTGCTGGGTGTCTGTTATAGACCACGCAACCAGGATGATGAGGCAGATAAAGCATTCTGCAAGCGACTGGCAGAAGTCTCACAATCGCTAGCCCATGTTCTTGTAGGGGACTTCAACTTACCGGACATCTGCTGGAAGTATAACACCAGAGAGGAAACAGTCTAGGAGGTTCCTGGAGTGTGTGTAAGATAACTTCCAGACACAGCTGGTAAGTGAGCCTACCAGGGGAGGTGCCCTGCTTGACCTGCTGTTTATGAACAGAGAAGGACTGGTGGGAGAGATGGTGGCTGTAGGCCGTCTTGGGCTTAGTGACCATGAAATGTTAGAATTCTCTGTTCTTGGTGAAGTAAGGAGAGGGGTCAGCAAAACCACTACCATGGACTTCTGGATGGCAGACTTTGACCTGTTCAGGACACTGGTTGAGAGAGTCTCTTGGCAGACAATCCTGAAGGGCAAAAGGGTCCAGGAAGGCTGGAGAGCCTTCAAGAAGGAAGTCTTAAAGACGCAGGAGCAGGCGGTCCCCATGTGCAGTAAGATGAGTTGGCTGGGAAGAGGACAGCCCTGGCTGAACAGGGAGCTTTTGTTGGGTGTCAGGGAAAAAAAGGAGAGTTTATCACCTTTGGAAGAAGGGGCTGGCAACTCAAGATTCATTAGGTCATGCAGAGAGAAAATTAGAAAGGCAAAAGCCCAGCTAGAACTTAATCTGGCCATGGTTGTAAGGAAGAACGAAAAATGTTTTCACAAATACATCAGAGATGGAGAGCACAGTAAACTCCCCACAATCGAGGAAGAAGCAGTTAAGGACCTGCTGTGCCACCAGGAAACCCACAAGTCTATGGTGCCTGATGGCATCCACCCAAGAGCACTGAGGGA
>NW_010520013.1:0-3225 GCF_000687285.1 Phaethon lepturus
CGCGGGATGTGGGCTGGCGTCTCGCCTCCCTGCCAGGGGGAGCAGGAAGGGACGGCGAAGGCTCGTCCCCACCTGCATTCGCAGCCTCTCCAGAATCAGAAAGCAAAATAAAAAACAATCCAGGATTATTTTTTTCCTCCCCAAGTCTCGTGATTTTAAGCAGAGTCGTGATTTAACAGAGTAACAAGGCTGCCTTGAGCGAAAGGAAACAAGCAGCCCCGCTGATGCCGGCTGGTTCATAAACCAGGATTAAACAGCACTGAGCACCCAGAGGATGAACCCCAAATCCGGGGGGGGGGCACGTGAATACGGAGCTCATCTGCAAAGCGCAGATGTCCTACAGCCCCTGGGGCAGCAGGAGGCAGCCTGGCCCTGAAGCCGCGGTCCATGGGGTAACCCAGAGCCCAGCAGCCAGCTCCTCGGCACCTGCCGGGACCAGCGGTTCTCGGAGAGGCATCCTCTAAAACCACCCAGCTCATGCCCAACTGCGGCGAAAGCAAAACATCAAATACAAGCGGATCCACGTGCCAGCACGCTGGGATGATATAAATCTCTGACAAAAAAAAAGAAACGAGAGTGATAACTACAATTTCATCGCTCCCACCAAGGGAGCCAGCATCAGGCAGGGATGTGGCCCAGCATGGCTGATCCAGCGGGCGGGCGTACAAAACCCCAGCATGAGGCATCAGTCCATGAACAACTTATTTCGCTTGCCACATATGATGTATAAGATACACAGTTAGCCATTAAAGATTCCGGCATCTTTGCCGCTGTCTTTTTGGTCCCACAGCCCAATTCCTGCCTGGTACAAGACGTGCTTCATCTACCACCCTATCATCCCAACAGCCTCTCTCCTCAATGCTCTCGCAGGTGTTAATCTCACTCCTGCTCATCTCCATCCTCCGAGACAAACCGCCCGACAGTGGGACCCAGCGCCCCGTTTCACCCCCACCCCTCCCAATCCTCTCTTAATAGAGCCTATTCAGTGCTTTGGGAGCGCTCAGCATTTCAGATGCTGAGGCAGGCTGAAACCTGAGCCCACCCCAACACCCAAGTGCTACAACGCGACACAGGGAAGAAATAGGAAGAAACCTAAGCACAGCCCTCTGGCACAGCCCCTGTGATTTTCCAGCCATTGAGTCACCATGAAACTCCAGGTACTGGCAGCTCCAGAGAGCGGCGGATGGCTCACGGAGCCGGGCTGCTGACTCGGGACCACAAATTTCCATCTGTATCCAACAGTGCCAGCGATGCTGGACACCCTTGGGCCAAACAGTATGGCACTGACTGAGTGTATCACATCCCCTATCATGCACCAGCCTCTGGGAAAATTTAACGATATAATAGACTGTTAAAAACTACACTGAGAGCAATGGGTGCTGAGACATTCAAGCACTGGGATACACATTTAGCTGAAGCCACTTGGCTAGTTAACACTAGAGGATCTGCCAGTCAACCTGGCCCTGCCCAATCAAAACCCCTGCGCACTGTAGAAGGAGAGAAGATCCCCGTAGTACATATAAGGAAATACTTGGGAAAAACAGTCTGGGTTATTCCTTCCTCAGGAAAGGGTAAACTTACTCGTGGGATTGTTTTTGCTCAGGGACCTGGGTGCACTTGGTGGGTAATGCAGAAGGATGGGGGAGTCCAATGTGTACCTCAAGGTGATTTAATTCTGGGTGAAAATAATCCATGATTTCAGTTGTATGATGTCAGTGTTACATGATGCTGTATGTCACCACTGCTGTGACTGCCGTATATCAAAGGGATTATAGCAGGAACCTCTTGCTGCCAAGTTAGAGGCAAGAAGAGGAATTCATTGCAATGTTAAACCCTATGGCCTAGTCCAAAGGGGCCAGGGGTGGAGATTGTAATGGAAGTACCTCTAAATTGTTGTAACCCATGATTCGAGTTGCGTGTTATAGGAATTACTATAGCAGAAGCAGGAAGCACCTGAACCACGGAGGAAAAGCCTCACAACAAGCAGTGCAAGTGCAGCAGTGTCCCAACCTGAGTTGCCTTGGTGCCCCATAACTCTATGCAACACACCACCTCTCCTGTGACCACCCTAAGAGGTGGAGCCCGAAGTCATGGACTAAATGAACTCAGTGGACATTTGTGGACATTTTACAGACATTTCACAGGGATGGTCCATAGACTAAGGGAATGATATCTCTGTATTATATCAAAGGATGGGAAGGGGGGTGGTGGTTAATGAGGTTGTATTGGATAGAGTATGGCCTGAGCCCGATGTAAATGATATGGAATAAGGGGTGGAGAATGTGCTGGTTTTGTCTGGGATAGAGTTAATTGTCTTCATAGTAGCTAGTATGGGGCTATGTTTTGGATTTGTGCTGGAAAGAGCGTTGATAATATAGAGATGTTTTCGTTATTGCTGAGCAGTGCTTACACAGAGTCAAGGCCTTTTCTGCTTCTCACACCGCCCTGCCAGCGAGTAGGCTGGGGATGCACAAGAAGCTGGGAGGGAGCATAGCCAGGACAGCTGACCCCAACTGGCCAAAGGGATATTCCATACCATAAGACGTCATGCTCAGCATATAAGGCTGGGGGAAGAAGAAGGAAGGGGTGGTCATTCAGAGTTATGGTGTTTGTCTTCCCAAGTAACTGTTATGCGTGATGGAGCCCTGCTTTCCTGGAGATGGCTGAACACCTGTGTGCTGATGGGAAGTAGTGAATGAATCCCTTGCTTTGCTTACGTTCGCAGCTTTTGCTTTACCTATTAAACTGTTTTTATTTCAGCCTATGAGTTTTCTCACTTTTACTCTTCTGATTCTCTCCCCCATCCCCCGGGGGAGGGAACGAGTGAGCGGCTATGTGGTTCTTAGTTGCTGGATGGGGATAAAGTATGACATATGTTATGCCAAAATATTAGTTTAGGTTATCCTACAATATCTGGCTGTGTGGAAGTGATGCGGATGGTGTTGTAGGGTCTGCCTGTGCTCACAGTGAGTATGCCAGCATCACCCCAACCTTGTTCACATTTTATTTGCCCTTAGGGAGACTGAGCATGTTATGGATTCAGATCCTTTTACCTCTAAGGCTGTCTGTGCCCCTGCCCCAGGAGAAGACCGAATAGTGAAGGCAACCTGGTACTAGAGGCTGGATGTCAGAAATTCATACAGATAATAGAGAAGAACAGAAGTCTTGGGGAAGGAGGAGGAGGTGGAGTAGAGACTAGGAGAGGCAATGGGGTTTGTCTGAATG
>NW_010520014.1:0-115493 GCF_000687285.1 Phaethon lepturus
ATTCTGTGATTCTGTGATTCTGTGATTTTAGTTCTCCCCTGCAGAAAAATGAGGGTTTAATCTGTTTATTGGAACGTGGAAATGACTTGTGGACCAAATGTTTTAAGGATAAAAAAGTAGGCTGCATGCTATTTAATGTATGGTTAAACAGTCAACATAGAGCAGTTGTATGAATAAAGACTGTAAGAAGATACTTTCATAAGAGTTGATATAATAAAGATATACCTCACGATATTTCTGAGTTCAAAGCACAACAGATTCTAGCTGATCAGATAGAGGCAGATAGGCTGCAAACAGTTTAGTGTGCTGCAAATTGAGAAGTCGCTTCAGATAATCAATATGACAGTTTGTATTCTAAAAAATTAACAGGGAAAAAAATTATATATCCAGTTATAGTCAGAAGTAACTCCACGATGGAAGAAATGAGGAGAAGTAGTACTATAGCATTACTACCAGCAACCTTAATTAGAAGTTACTGTTCTTCCAGAATACATTCAAATATAACTCTGCAAAGTAGAGAAGGTTGGCAGAGAATCGCCTCCACACCTAATCCTTTTCAGTCCTAATTCTTATTCATTCACACTCCTGGATGAGTAATGTGTTGGTAATCTCTCTTTCTCAATTTTGCAAGTAAACAAACAAAACCTACCACCCCTAAATATCTAAAACAAAACCCCACAAACTAAAACAGAAAAGAACCCACAGTGGGACTATTCAGAGCAGTATTGGAAAAAAAAAAAAAAAAAAAAAGACGGGAATTTGTACATTAGTGTCCCGGCAAGTGAGCGTCTGTGTGGTGCTTAGTTGCTGGCTGGGGCTAAACCGTGACAATTAGCTACAGCCCCCTGAAATATGGAGTTACCTGAATTTACATTTGCAGTACAGCCACATTTCTTGCTGTCACAGAAGAGCTGTGAGTTATAAACCCTGCTGCTCCTGAACCCTTGAACTGTATGAGATGACTATGTGTAAGTGGCTTTTATAACCTTCCATAAGATTTTTTTAGTATGCTGTGATCTTTAAAAAGGCACAGAGTAGATACAATGAAGTGAGTTAAATGAAAAGAGAAAGCATTAACAATGGATTTCATCTTAGTATTTAATTAGCTAGAGGCCATGTAGGAATAGACTAAATATCGGCACAGGGTTCTTGATTACAATCTTAGAACAGATGGGCATTTTTATCTTGAAAGGATGACCAGCTTATCTGTAGTTTTCCAGCTATCATGACTGATCTGTATCTTCTTTATCCAAGCTAATCAAGTACAGAAAGTTTATTAAGATAAATAACACTGAAAGTTATCACCAGTTAGGCTCTTTAATCTTGATACAGTTTTGCTGTGTACTATGTTTCAAGAGGTCTGTCAGCCAACAAGGGCTAAAGTTTGAGGGATATCATTTACAGGCCTACAACGATTTTTTTTGCTCAACAACAAGCAACTTAAAACCCAGTTTAAATTGATGACGAAAGGTTATTGTCATGACAACTCCAACAGGTTAACCACAGGCTCTGAAAACAGGGTAAAAGATGGAAATCTTCCCCCAGGCCAAGGAGGTTGCTGGGTCTCCTGCTGACTCTACCTTCCTGGCACTGCCCACTAGACTTCCTTCTACAAATATGGAAGAAGAGATTCAGCTGGTAAAAATCAGAGTTAGTCACAGTATTGGAATCTGTGCCAAATGTCGTAAACAAAATGAGATCTATAGCCAGTGGATGTACACCTAGGAGAGCTGACTGTTGGGAATGTAAAATCAACATTTGTATTTTAATGCATTTACATTCTAAACATTGTCAAAACACTCTTTTTTTTTTGTTTTTTTTTTTTTTAAATCTAGTTTTAAGTTTAAAAAGAGATTTTAAATTTGGATTTATTTTTAAACACAATTATGAGATGAAAGATATCCTCCATCCCATTAGGATCACTGCATTTTTACATTATCGAGAAGAATCAGTTGATTTTGGACAAGTTTTACATCAACACAGCACTGCGTCAATGATCAGGTTACTGCATGACACTTCAAGTGGAGAGACAGTTCACAAGAGATAGAGGGGTAGTGTTTTAATACTCTGAAAATTTGTTTTTTGTTTTAAACCTTATTTATATTTTCCCCTCAAAAAAATCAGAGGCATGCATACTGTTGCTACTTGAATGCTAGAACCCCATCTTGCTTTTGGAGATCCTAGCAGTATATTGCCTGAAGAGACGTCTTGATGTCGGTACAATCATCTGCATGTGAGTAGACTGGAGCACAGACTATATCGGTTGTTGTGGCATTTCTTGCCTGGCCTTGACAAGTCAGAAATTCTCAAGGAGATTGGCTATCGGGCTTTTGACTGAAAGATCAATGCTTAAATAAAATCTGTGTGCTGATTGCACATCTACACATTCAATCAATGAGTCACTGGAATTCCATAACAAGCTAAATATTGATGACCAGAAAATAAATGTGTACAATTGCACTTCACTGTTTTTTCTCTTCCTCTTCCTAATTTCACCCAGCCTTAATAAATATGAGGTTGTTACTGCCAGTTATACTACACGTAACCAGTTATTGTGCTGTAAAGTGCTACCATTTGATGTTATTGATCTTACTTATCTTTTTAATTATTGAAGCGACCTAAGGCTTGGTTTGGTCAGCCATGCAGGTCATTCTTTCACCTTAACGATGTGAAATGTTATTGTCAGGGTGAGAGAATCAGAGTGCTCATAGTTTAATGCTCTTTTACATGGCAATTATTCCCCAGACTATAGAACAGCTGCAGTCAATTAAATATAAAATCTGGAGGTCATCTGTCTTTTTCTTGACCTCTCTGTGACTGAAACCTAACAACAGAAATCTTTGATATTTTGCTTTTCTTATGAAAGAAATTGTGTACTAAAATTTATGGGTGGTGTCCCAAAAAGCCAGGTCATTTTTTTGTAGAGACAAATTACTGTTATTGCAGGGTTGTTCACCTTTCCATCAGCATATCCAAACCCCGCTCTTTAGGAAGGCAGTAGAGCCTAGTGAATAACAATGACTGAACCCTTACTTTACGCCAACCACCCTTTCCCAGTTTCTGGTCCTTGTACCAGCTCGCGTAGCTCTTAATTCCTGTAAAAGAGAAAGTTATATAGGCCTTAGAGACCATTTGGAAACTGAACCAAATGTTCAGTGCAGAATTTTGGTATCTGCTTAAACATGGCTTTTCAGTGGATGTGTCCTGGCAGGCAGAAAATTTCTGGCTGGTTCATTTTATTGGCATTAGTCTTCAGAGCCCTAGTGGCCTAGGGTTTGCCTGTTTGAGAGATTTTCTCTCTTCAGCTGACAGAGCAATGGGCAACAAATCACTCTGGGTGTGATCCAAAGCCCAGTAAAGTCAATGGAGACATTTGTGGAAGGGAGGTTAGCAGGACAATCTCTAGTAATGATTTCTCCAGAGCGCTCTCTTACAGTTGGTTTACCATTGATCTGATTTTTTAACCTTTGTAGCAAGCTGAAAAACCCACTTCACTATTTCCACTCTACTGAGGAAAAGCTGAGCTGAGAGCTGGAAAGATTTTTTGTTTTGTTTTCTTGACATTAGGCCTCTAACATCAGAGGGCTTTTTTTTTTTTTGTATATATAAATTTTGGGAAGGATGCAGCATAAGACAGGTGGTTATTGAGGGTTTTGTCAATATAAAAAAATACCATATATTATAATTATAAATGGCTATAACAATCCCCTCTCCTACCTTCCCTGAGATATTTCTTTCTTTATACTTTCTACTGCAAGAATAACTACTTGAAGAAAATGTGCTTTGTAATATTGCACTGGGGCACTATGGATTTCTAAAAAGTATCTTTTTTTGTGATATGTTAAAAAAAAATTTTGGCTGATTACAACTTGTTAGCTTTGCTGCTGTTCCAGTTCCGTTTAGGAAAAAAAATATGGCTTTATATTCCCTCCCACTGATTTTCAACTAAAACAGAACTTAGTTGCCTGCTGATCCTGCTGGCTTTTTTAAATGAAAAACTTATTCTTCTTAAACTACTGGAAAATTATGTTTAAAAATCAGCATAATTTCATTGCCTTTTATTTCTGTCTGTCATGAAAACTGCTAGGCTGCTTTCTGGAACAACCCAATGTAATTTAATGCACAAATTTAGTTATAGTTATGAATATACTGACTGAAAAATATTTTAATGATCCAGAGATATTAGTCACTCTACAGTAAAATTGGCTGTGTGCATACATTGGAAAAAAGAAATCTGTGTCTATAGGTGCCTATCTTCATAACAGATAATTGCATAAGATGGAGAGCTGGCAGGTTCAGTAAGGAGTGACTTTGCCCAACCAGTGTACCAGATGTGATTCAGCCATTTAAACTGCAGAGGACATAGAAATTAATTCAGAATTATGACATCACATGCTGGTTATTTTTAAGAATGGTAAGGACAGTCAAAATAACCGGGACAAAATACTTGAAGACTGAGAGAAATGGATGATATTTCTGATTATAGGACCACATGGTGGTTTTACATAATTTCTCGTGTCTCTTCAATAGCGAGGTTATACATTGGAAGAACCAACAATGGTGACAAGTTCAAATCTTACAGATGTCAAAACTCACATGCTGTTCTGAATCTCTTTTTTATGAAAATTTAGAGTGTTTTATAAAAGCCTTTTTTGATGAATTTCCAGCCATTCTATTTCCATTTATTGCTCCTGGAGTGACTGTGTACAGGTCTTTTTCAGTTCTAACACTTTGTAGAAAATAATTGTCCATAAGAAAGGAGCTAAAGGTGTGAGCAATACTACATATACAGCCTGGTAAGCCTCAATGTATCCTTTAACAAGTAGTTCAGTGTGCAAGCCAAGGCATGGGTTGCAAGACAAGAATAACCACTAAGAGCTTACATAAGCCAGAGAATTTCACTGGAAGGACTATTCTGCATCAAACCCTTATTTTTTGACTGAGTAGGAGGCAGGGGAAACACTGACTATACTGATGGAAGAAGTTCATGTGATGGAAAATCTGCTCCATCTCCCAGTTTCCAATGGTTAGTTACATTCACTGTTCAAACCATGTGCCTGGCTGTGGCTGAAAAGATCATAAATACTTGAGGTGTACAGCTTGCATTTTTTCAATTCAGCCAACTGACCGTCAACTGATTCTTAATGGAAAGTTCAAAGAAAATTAGTACTTTATATTGCAGGTTTCCAGTTCTATGAGAAACCTTTTGGCATCTCTACTTTCCCTCCCTGTCTATACTATTATTATGGGGAAGGTATCACACAGTTCTAGTTTGGCACTGTTTAGTCAGCGTCTGAATAAAAATTAGCTGGGGAAGCAAATAGTAGACATATTTTTCTGTCTTTGCGTGGTATGATTTTGTCACTAAAGTTGGCCTAGGGTGTGTGACCAACACTGCGGAAGTTTGTCACGTGCTTAAAAATGAGAGAAAAACAATTCTGTCCCGTTACTTTTTGATTATGAAGGAATTCAGCTTACCCTGTGTCCCTAGGTTTCTAGAAAAAATTTGTGTGCTGCTGGGTCAATCAGAACTTGATAGTTGTTATTGCAGTAACTCTCATATTAACAAGTCTTCAAATAATTTGGAATAAAGTGACTGCCATAATAAATCAGAGTACTGACCCAGAGATGCTAGTGTCCTGTCTTTAACGTTGCCTGGGATCGTATGTTTCAGAAAAAAGAATAAAGAGTATTCTTACTTAAACTCCATCTGTTGGCTTATTTACAAAGTCATTTCTACTAGTAACATGATATACATACTTAGAGTGGTGAGAAGTCTCTTCCACCAACATAGACTTGATCTGTTTCTTCAGCAGTAGCCTCTGAGCATTGCAAGGAAGTAGACACAATCTTGTAAAGTTCACCCTGCTGCTGCCCGTACTCCTCAGAGACTGTTTCTCACTCATTACTGCAAGTGGGCGAGTGCCTTTTTCAAGCCCTGTAAAATTGGAAAATCTAACAGATGGTAGATATGGCCTATATGCCTGAAGTCCCTTCATATCACTCTGTCATGTTTCCAAAACTACTTTCCAATGTGCTTTCCCATGGAAGTCATTGGAATATTCCTGTTGGGTTGGATTATTATATTTCCCTTTCCCTTTTTTTTTCCCCAGCTGTAATTCAGAAAAATTAAGAGGCTCTTGTCATCATGTAAACATGTATTTATAGTAGATTTTGAGGGAGAATAACTGGTCAGGCTAAGACATCCTGCAGCATGTTGCAGGGAACTATAAATCACTTTCAGGGGGTTCGGGGTTTATATCAAACCTACTGCTTCCATTACATCCCATGGGCTATTGCCACAGAGTTTAGCTTGTTTTTCCTCCCCATGTTATGTGTTTTGAAACTGTGGTGCATTGACATCAATCTAGACCACTGACTAGTCTAACATACTTGCTACAAATATAACCGTTGCCTACCAATGACAATCAGAGGGGTTTCTCTTGCATGCTTGCATCAAAAAATTAATGTCGGGATATTTGGCAAATATGGTGTGAAAAAAGAGTCATAGAAAAGGGAATTGCACCTGTTTGCATGAGCTTGGATCTCTCAATGGTGTGAGCGCTCTGTCACTTCTCTCTTATGCTGCTGGTTGTTGTACAACATAGACATTAAGCCTAGTGAGGATTTATAAAGCAGAAGTCAGCTCCTCTCTACTCTGAGTGTGCTCATTATTCACCTGGCCACTTCTATCAGTGTTCACTCAAGCTTTAGGTTGCCCTCAGTGAGATGAATCTCTTACTTTGCCATGCGGGCCCACAATTGGTCCCTTTTGTACAAGTCGGATAGCACGAAGAAGCTTCATCAAAATAGGCCTTTAAATATTTAGCACATTGCTTTCTCTAATTACCAAGGAAAAAGTTATCTTCCCCATGTTTAGTAGGTCATAAAAAAAATTATACTAGTGACATCTATATGCTTTCCTGCCAATTGTACAGATCCACAATGGTCCACAGATTAATATATGTAACATTCAAACTTTTTAGAACTGATGTGGAGGGATCATAGAGGAGAAAAGGGAAGTTCAGGTGGTGAATTTTAGCCCAAATTCTGTAACGTGGCAGCACTAACTAAACTGCAACATCAGGCCACCTTCCATCATAGGTGTCTATTGAACTCAATGTCAAAATTCCTTTTGACTTCAAAGGGGATGGAATTGGGTCCAGCAGTGCCTGCAGTGCATGCTCGCTGCTTGCAAACAGGCTGAAAATATCAAGACTAGGACTTCAAGGACAATACTGGAAGGGATGGTTAGTGAACTCTGCCTGCAGTCCAAAAATAACCCAAGGTCACTTTGAGAAGGTGTGCCCCATACAACAGAGCCTTTGAGACAGGCATCTAGAATTAAAGTAGTAGAAAAAAGCTGCAAATTTTACCGATGCAAAGCTGTAATCTATCTTGTGAGAAGTTTTCCATTATCTTCTTTGCATATGATGAGACATAGCTGTGTGTGAGTGCACACATATGCTTTTGTGGGCACATAATGTTCCTCTCCTCTCTAGACCAAATTATTCAAATGTAGGTGACTTCCAGAGCTTGAAACATAGCTAGCAAATAGTGCTAACATCCAAATGGAAAATTAAATGATCAGAATCCAATTTTTTAGGAAATAAATTAACAATTGCATTTTAATAATGCATTAAGGTAGACATTGAAGTTGGTTTTTCATCAACATTTTCCATTTTTAATTGATAATCAGCTATTTACAGTAGCTGAAGTTCTATCATGATACAGCAACAGATACAAAGGTATTTCTGTTAGTGTTTGAGACAACGTAGGATTCTACACCTCTGGACTGTGTATGTTGGGACTATTGGTGGGAAATCTGGTTTATGTCACACAAGGAGAGTCTTGTTCTCTTCATCTGAATGCATCTGAAGTTCAAAGAGCAGAACTGAACATTTACTGACCTATATGTGGTCGGCTTGAAAAACCGGGAGTGTCTCTTCTCCTATTTTTCTGTCAAAGTGTGTCTAATATTTTTCAAACAGATATCAATATTCCTGTCACAACAGGTCAAGAATTTTTATGACTATTTCTACCAGAATCTATGGATTAGTCAAACTAGGAAATATTTGTTGAAGAGGGTAATTTTTGTGAATTTCCTAATTAAAAAGAAACACATCTCTCGTGTTAGAGAACAGGATATTAGCAGTCAGCTGAATACCAGTTCCACTTCCCAGGAGCTTAGGTGCTCACATTCTGCTACGGAGTAAATATTTTTAGTCTCAGTGATGGATTTCTGCAAATTCATCTCCTTCCTTGCAAGACGGTATTTTCTTACAGCTTCTTAGAACTGTATTCTGCTAGCAAGATGGCTGGATGGCTTATGTTGCAGCTATCAGGCCTGTGTATGTGTACTAGAAAAGTACATTATCTTTGCTTCAGGGATCACCACTGCCTGCCTTTATTTATACTCCACTACTGTACCCTCCAGCCCTGTCATTCCAATAGTATTCTTGAAGAGAACTTGATCCAAAGCATGTTACAGAATTGCAAACTCTCTTAAGAGTTTTGTGGCAATGTGGGAAAAATGGTTATAACTTTTGAAATGCTGTGGAAATGTTTGCTGGAAGCCAATGAATTTCCTTGTAAAAATGTCACAAACAAATGGAAGTGAATAGAAAATCTGGGAAATCATTCAGATTTTTACAAAACCAGAAAAAATAAAAAGGAAAATTAAACACCCTGACCCCCCTAACCTGTTGGGTTTTGCCCAGCTTTAATCAATTCTTTATGGTGTCCTCATTAGTTCAGACTTCAAGGTCAGTGTATTGAGTCTTCTATCTGGAGAGGAGCTTTGAAAGGAAATGTCATTACACACAGTGCCTGTACGGATCAAATATGCATGTGTTAGTTTTACGGACTGGTGTCAGTGTTGCATTTATTTATCTGGGACAGTGGTGATGATGTGTAAGCCATTTTGCTCCAAGAGAACAATGCACTGGGATATTTTTTTAAGCATTAAATTCTGGTTTACTCAGGGCCTTCTCCACCCACTTTAGATGAGGGAGGAAAAAATCTTGGCAAGCGGATGCTCTGAGGGGGCACATGGAGGCGTGTGTAATCATCTTGCCTGTTTAATTAACAGCGCTTTTGACTGATATGTGTTAATGAGGATAATGTACAGTATGGAGGGAAAGAACCCTGTGTGCTATATTAAAGGGACAGGTGCTGGGCATACTGGAAAGTTCATGCTACTAAAAGGAAAAAAAGTGTATGAAATGACTTAGAAAGTGAGGGAGAGGGAACGTTTCTGAGAGTGCTTGTAAGGGAGTAAATCTGTGCACCCGGTTCACGTGTCTCAGAGTGGCTCGTGGTGGAAAATGAGGCAGTGGAGAAAAGCTGCCCGTTGGCAGCACAGCTCTGCCCGCGCAGGCAGCGGAGTGCGGCTCCGGCCGCCCTGGCCCACCAGACCTCACCCGTTGGCTCACCTCTGTAAATGCTCTCCTGTGCTTGCAAGGGTGGGCCTGAAGTGTAACGCGTTTGACATTCTGTGCTGCTTCCTCTGAAATGACACCATTTACAGTTAAGAGCAGTCAATGAAATACTTCTTTCTGCATAAGGGCCTGATCGTCTGATGTTGCAGGAGCCTCCTGCAAGGTGTTAGGTGCCCTCATCTCTAAGTGAAATCAATAGGATTGGGCACTAGCTTTTTTAATTCTTCTTAGTTATGGGATATTTTTATTGTCTTTCTTATGCTTTGAAAGTAGAACTAACTTTACAGGATTCATTGTTAGCCTGAAAAGAAAGATAAGATTTCAGTGTGGCAAGCTTATTTATCTTGAAGATACCCTTAGAGATTGGCCGAGTCCTATCAGGGACTTCAAACATTTATAAAATTTGTGTCGTCCTACAGCCTTTACTCCAACAAAGTTGAATACAAGCGTTTCCAACGTGAAATCTTCACTTACCGGAAACAATGGTATTGGTGGTCCAAGAAAGCCAAGTTCTTAGTGACTGTCTCAAGCTGCCTTGTGGCAGTATTTTTTCCCAGGACCTTATTTATTTTGGAAAAGGACTAGTAAAGTACAAATATTCTAGTTTTAATATAATTCTCATCCTTCGGTGTTGACATTCTTTAAGGCTTTCTATTTATGTCTTTTTTCAGAAATCTTTACCTTTCTGCAAGATTCAGGTATTTTAAATCAAAACCTATAAATATGAGCTACAATTAATGGAGATGTTTGCAACACTTTATTACTTTGAATACCTTGAAAATTTGTTATGTGTATTCATTTTCTTAAACAAAATCTGGGATTTCTGCATATGTAGTGTACTGAAAATTATCTATATATGTAAGAGTATAGGTATGTTTCTGTAACCAAATGAGATGATCATATGCAGGTACCTTGTTCTGTCTTTTTGAAAAGAAGTAGCAGACACCTCTTGGAAAAGATTTCCTCTTCTACCAGGGGCTGTACTTGTTTTCTGTGAATCCTCTGCCAAGGCTATAAATGGCAGAAGAGCTCTACAGGACTGGAATAAGACCAATGGATGCTATCGTGCCTATAACAAGGAGAGGAAGATGTTTGTATTATTTTCCATAAAACAAAAAAGAACCCAAAAAACTCTGCAAAAAGCAAACCTCATTTTTGCTAGGAAAACCCTGTTACATAACCAGTCCAATGATAGGAGGAAAACAGTGTTCGCCCTCACAGAACAATGGCTTTTGTGTAAATAGCCTTAAACTGGTGCAATCCAGAAACCTTGAAGATTTTGGAAGCTAGTTTCCTGAGTTTTCTGACTGTGAGAAACAAAGTGTACCCCCAGAGAGGGGTGATTTGACCAGTGCCTTTTCAAAATAACTGTTAAGCAGAGCTCGAAAGAAGATGACAGTTACCTTTTGGTTTGGATGTGATTCTAGGGGTAGATTCTTGGTTGTTTTCTTGTTCAGGAGGGTACAGACTTATAAATCTGTTTCTCAAGAGAAAGGTAAAACTATGTTTGCTTTAGATTTCAATGGGTCTTACTGAAAGGGACTAAGTATGGCCAAAAATCAAGATGTGGGAGTATTTTCTATTTTCTAAATTTTAAAAATGTCGGCATAGTAGATTTTCAACAGTGTAATCCCCTTTCCTCCTTTAATTTTTTTTTACTGTGTTTCTTCAACTAGAGAGGGGTTAAAATCCGAGACAATGTTGGCATAAGATCAAATGGGTATAAACTGGTTGTAAACACATCTAGGACAGAAATGAGAAGATTTATAACTAACAGAGGACTGAAGTTCTGGAACAGTTTTAAAACAAAAGCAATGAAGGGGAAAAAACTTAATGGGTTTAAACAAAGAGTTTGATAAATTTATTAACAGGACTATATGACATGCTTGCCTCCATTAATTGTAGACTGGACCTGATTACATAGGAGTTCCCTTTTATTTCTCTTTTCACAAAGTAATGATGCACTAGTATGAGTGCTGCAGAAATACAACACATTGGGAAAAAAAAAAAGAGTAAATAGAAAACAAAGCAGTCTGTAATCAGCTCTTACCTGTAGTAAACTGACATCAATAACCTTCAGACGAAAGACAGAAACTGGTCCTATATCCAAATGCAAGCTCCCCACTTTTGACCTTCTTTACTTCATTTCCCAAATATGGCAGATTTCAGACACTAATTTTATTCCACCTCTATTCAAAACAGACATGACCAAAAACATTGGCTGAATGTACTGTTATTCATTTTAGGGTCAGTATCTCATCCTCCCTGGACAGCTTTACACATAATAAAAGAACTAACATCCAGCAGAGTTGAAAGCCTTCAATAGATCAAGAATCAGGCTCACAGTTTTAGGATCTGTGCCTCAGTTTAGCAAAACATCTGTTTAACCCTATGTACACACTTCATTCCAATTGAAGCACATGCCTAAATATTTAGGCACGCAGACAGACTTCAGTGCATGCTTAAAGTTAAGGTAATGTCTAAATGCTTTATTAAATTGAAACCCTGATAAACCTACGGGAAGCACAAGTTATTAATGGATGATGCTATTTGAATAATCATCAGTACAATACTCTCCATTATTTTGATTTATGTATTGAAGCTTCCATTATAAACAAGCACCTCAAAAATACTGTACAAAGTTAATGGTACAAATATTAAACCATCCACCTATAAATAAGGGGAAAAGAAGAAACTAAGAGGAAGAGGAATAAAAGACACTTTCAGATAACTTTAAACATCACTATCGTGTTCATCGTAACAGATATTAAAGTACATCAGCTGCCCTGTCTTTTTCCCACTTAAATAATGAATAAAAATTAAAGTGCAATGTTACACACATTGTTCTTACCCATTATTATCTAATGATGTTCCATTCTTTTTCATTCAAGCATTTCTGGTACTGTGTGTTTAACCATCTCATTATCACTCATATCCCTGTTAGTCCTGTTGCTTTTCTACAGACAGTTTGTTACAGGATTCGACCAGTATTACTTCCTCTTCTAGTAGTTTGTTGGTTTTTTCCTTCTGTTTAGCATTCCATTATACATGTCATGATACTAATGTAAAGGCACCTAACATGTTCTCTTCAGATTCTAGGTAACTGTTTTGACTGATTTTACTTACTGGGAAGAACATTTTTTCAGCCTTTTTTTTTTTTTAAATCTTCCTTTTGCATTGCAGTCTGAGCCTTTTTCTTCTCTCTGTACTATGTGATATATATCCTGTAACATTTGTGATCGAGTTTTGAAACAGCAGGTGTCAAATACTCAGACCAAGTATAATAATCACAATGATTTGAAGAAAGACATTGAGATGCATGGAAGTGGCAATAAAGTCAGAGAACTAAATGTGTCATTTTTAGAGGGATGATGCTATTTACAAATAAATGCTTAATAAACCCAGATCTTGCATTATTCTTTTGCATGATATTATGTTTCATATACAAATAGAATAATTTTTATTTCCACTGTAACTTTTCCACTTTAACAGCATACAGTCCATCAGCAAATAACAAAGGTACACATTGCCTTAGTGTTATACAAGTAAGCCCTCTGAAACATCCATTGCAATAACTTTTACATTTACCTCTAACATTTTCAATACACAGAAATAATTATCAATCAAAAATACTGTCTGTTGAGGGTTATGGCTCAATTATTTGCATATATTTTAATTTTGAAAATGGATTTTCCTGTTCAAAATAACATTAGCACCTCTGCTAGAGAACAGTTTTATAATTAGGCGGATACTGTACCATAAAATACTCATCACCATAGCAATGGTTTTTCATGGGGCATAAGTAAGTTGATAACACAGACAATACATTCACTACAGAGACTATTGTGGTTGAATAATGTAAAGTTATAACTTCTAGTAAAGCACCTACTAACATAAGAAATCATGGCACAGTCACACTACATATTGACATTAAGAGTAATTTTAATGAAATACATTAATATTTTATACAGCATCCTTCATACATAGCATAATAACATTGCAACGTCTTACAACGTAGTGTCTCATACGCTGCCTCTCATCTTGAGGGGTCATGTGCTTGCGTGTGTGCATGTGTACAGGAATCACTTCAACCACTCCTGAAATTCCTTTATTTACTTATATGTATTGTTCTAATATTAACCATTGCAGTATCTGAATTGCTATAAACCTCCCTCTGGAGAGCAGAACAACAATTGTTTAAAAGTGGTTTGCACCCCTAAACAACATTCTAGCAGCAAAAAAGGGTTAGTCTCTCCGACTCCAGAACAGAGATTCGGGTAGGCAGGATGCAATTACCCCAATTTGAAACCAGGCGGAACACTGGGGATGCTATTGTGTAAATTACTACGAGGTCTTTAATGGAAGCCAATAGGCAAAGCCTTAATTTTCTTTCTCCTTTTGACATTTCTTACAGCACGTTCGACTCCAAATGCACGGCAGAAACACAACTTTGTTACTGACTTGAAGGAATGGGACCGTTCACTAAGGCTTTTCCCCAGGTGGCTCTTCCACCTGAGGACTGATATACTGTTGCTTTTGCTGAACTCATGAGTCATGATAACCAGCTCCCTGCAAGGGGAAGATGAACAGAGAAGTAAATGTTTGCTCTGTACAGGTACACTGAGACTTACCTGGGCTAGAGAGCAAGGAAAGTAATGTATAAATTTGTGTAGGGCACAAATAAAGACAGTAGAACCTCTTCCCCTGAGCTGAAGAGTCGATCACAATCACAAGCCAGCATCATAAAATACTGGCAAGCAAAAATAACAGCAGCCCCAATGCAAGACTCCATCACAAGCTTTACGGCTGTGAGTGTTCCCACTGAGGCCAATGGGACTTAACTGTTCATGGGCATAAAAGAGGGAAGATTTAGACTAGATATAAGGAAGAAATTTTTCACCATGAGGGTGGGGAAACACTGGCACAAGTTGCCCAGAGAGGTGGTAGATACCCCATCCCTGGAAACATTCCAGGTCAGGTTGGACGGGGCTCTGAGCAACCTGCTCTAGTTGAAGATGTCCCTGCTCACTGCAAGGGGGTTGGACTAGATGAGCTTTAAAGGTCCCTTCCAAACCAAAGATTCTGTGATTCTCTATGCTTAAAAAGTGGTTTCAGGCATGGACAGTAACAGAAGCAGAACTTTTGGAGCTGAGATGTTTCATCTCAATGGGATCTCAGTGTTTAAATAAGTACTGCATATACATATAACAAGGTCTACAATAGTTATTTTCTATACAACAATGTGACCTCCTGCCTTTTTTTTCCTTTTTTTTTTTTTTTCTATTTGGTAGTAACTGGACTGTATTTATCCAAATTACCGAGTCTTCTCCTCTTTTCATGAAATGCAATCAATGGCATGTTTTGGAGAAGACAAAGGCTGAGGTTTGCTTTATTGATAAAACAGAAAGAAAGGGCTATAGGGTTATACAATCCACCAAAAATATCTATAAAAGCTGTCTTGCTCTCTTTCATTTGTAACAATGTCCATATCATGCTTATTCATTTAATTAAAACATTTTTTCTAAAGATTACTGGATTATACTGAGGACACTTGAATTAAAATTTGAAAAAAACCCCGGAGTTGTGAGATTTGTCAGAAGAGATCTGAAAGCAGGAGCTCTCATCTACTGTTCAAGGTATTTCATCTTTAGTGACCTGACCATGTAATAACACGGTATTTCTTCTGAGACTCAAGTTGCTGAGAACGGAGGTTACTTGGTAACATGTCAGCATGAGCTTTCTATCCTTCAAGTCTTCTGAGAGCATCTGTTGAGTCTTCCATATTTTAAAATTATTTTATACCTATTGTTTGTATTGTAGGTGCACAAAACCTTAAAATTGTGGAGTATGCTTTCCCTCAAAATTGTCCCCAAGAAGTTTGTAAGCTACTGCCTTTTAGTTTTGCTTAAGTGAGTTTAAATTTTTTATAGTATGAGAGGATTTGAGGCTTGTGAAGTGTCTGTGTTAGGAACACACTTGTGAAATAGCATCAGGAAAGGAGGGGGCATCTTATGAATGGAGACAACTGGTTTTGTATTGTATTTCTCTTGTGGTGCTTCTAAACACCCAATATTTAAAATGAGACAAAAGATTGAACCCATTTCACCATGTTTTTTAATATTGGCAAAACAGTATTGGATGTATAAGGGATTCTTGGAGCAGAATCCACATGAGGAAATTATAATCTAGGGCTACCACAACTAATGGATTTTTTTAAAAAGAAACATATTGATGTAAATTATGTCAGGTAATTTTATAAACATTCTATTGAGAAGGCAGGCAACTGCATAACATTTTTTACAGCATACCACATAACCAGGCTGACATTCTAAGAAAGACATGGTTTGTTTCAGTCCTGTGCCTTTTTATTATCACATCTTATTACATTATGGTTTGAGATAAAAATCACACCTTGGGCAGTTGAATACACTCAGTTTCACCTCCTCCCTCACAGGTGTCCCTCGAGGTACATTGTTGTGTTACAGTATCACACTCCTTGTCATATCTTATTGCTTACTTGCAGATTGTGGTAATATTTTGAATCCTGACAGAGCGGGCACAGCCTCTGAGCATCAGCACCAGTTTGCACTAATGTAATGTGCCACTGCACCAGTCCTAAAGACAACAAAAGCAGAAAAATCTGCAAAAATGTTCTGACGACATCTCCGGGAAGTACATGTTGTCCACTCTGCATTATCTATCAATTTTTCTATTTTAGGTACGACTGCAAGAGCAACCTCCCTGTCACCTTGGCTCTACTGCCAAGAAAACAATAGGAGCCACATGAAAAAGTTTTGGGTTCATTGTCTTTTAGGCTTCAGTGCACTCACTGACAGACACCAAGTCTTGGCCATCTTGCTGCATGGCTGCCGGGGACGGAGGAACAGCGATGGTGCAGGCTGGAGAAGGAGTGGGTCACGTCTGTGGATGTTCCCTGAGCAGCGTCAGGCCAACCGGAGCTGGAAACTGAGCTTTCTCTGCAGTGAGTGAGGGGGAGAGGCAATTTCCATTTCTCTTCTCATTGTGAAGGCCAGATTAGGGATTGAAAGGGTGGTGTGGTGGAGGTGGCAGTGGGGAATGTTACCTGTTGTTAGTATGTTTGAAGAGATGAGATTTTAGAAGGAAATCAGAGATTTAGGATGTGAAGGACAGTACGAAAAAAAGATAACAGTCTCTCCTGCAGTCCAAGTACTTTATTCCAAGTGAAAGGACATCATGATGTTTGCAAAAAGGCCAGAACACTGTAAAATGGAAGTAAAACTCAGAATTTTCTACTGGAGAAATGTCAGAAATCAATCTTAAAGACTCCTTGTTGGATTTGGGTATAGCAGATGCTGCAACAGTGGAAAGGAGAAGTAGGGTTGCAACATGTAATGTGGGAAGACCGGCAACAGCATCCTGGGGGAGGATATCTGGCATGTGCCCTTCATGTTATCCCTCTCTTGTGGACGAAGGCCCATAAGCTTCATGGCTGGTTTCAACAGACATCAAGCAATTAGTGTTGGGCAGGAGAATATGGCCTGGGAGCCTTGTGGAAGGATCTCAATGTCTCCTGCCAGTGAGCCATCAGATTTGGGATAGCAAACGTAGGAGTACTCAGATTCAGGCTGTTCCTAGGAGGGTTGTAGCTTAGGTGAGTATAACACAGCCACAGTGACCTGTGTGAAAGCCTGGACATGCAGTTGCAGTTTAGAAGGTGCTGAGGGTTGCCTAAGATTTTAAAGGTCTCTTCAGTCTCCAAAGCAGTTGAGGCGCAGAAAGGTTGCAGAAGTGCTTCAAATAGCACAGAGTCATACCTTAGACCTTCTGATGGACTTCAAATGTGTTAAGTGTTGGCAGCAGCAGGGGCTGTGTGATGGAAAAGATCACCTGAAATGAGCAATTTAAACACAAAAAAGCAGCTTCTCTGGGGCAGGAGAAAGGAAAGAAAAGCTTTCACCAAAAAAACCCCAAACAACCAAAAAAAAAAGTTGTCTGTCAAATCATAAGTGTATTAATGTGCTTTAGTGGTAATAAAAAAAAATCAAGTTTTGAAAATGGGCCAAATTTGCACACACATTTTTCATTCAAAAATTTCAAGCTACTCTAGTGAATAAAAATGAGACTGCCAAAGTCAACAAACCTGAGCTGTTCAAACTTTAGCTTAAATCTCTAATGCAGCTTCTTAAAAGTATGGTTGATTGAAGTGACCACATATCTGGGACATGTGTAATTTTTCTCTTCTTTTGAGCACTTCACAAATTGATTTCTACTTTTGATTCTACTTAACTGCAGCTGTTAGAAGACCTGCTGATAGATGAACTATCACACAGAGGGTCTGGGGCATACAGTATAGTAGAGATTTAGCTATATAACCCCCAATTAATGCCGAAAGAGTTGTTCATTTGGCTCTCCTGGGACAGCAAGTACAAACACAAGAAAAATCTCAGTGTATAAAGCAGGGCTTGTTTTTGTCTGGCTTTGCATACATATCCGCAGTAATTCTGAGTCTGATTCTGCTATGCTTATCTTTGCTATGTGGTACCTCTTTTTTCCCCCTAATCAATAGAACTTAAATATGTATATTTTCCATATTGTGTGGTTTGTTTTGTTTAAAAATAAGCTTGGTGTGCTTCAACCATCTGGTTGCACTCAAGAGAGGAGGTTATGCCAGTGATGGCTGTGGTCATGAAGGAACTTGAGTAGGTGGTGGAGACTCTGTAACCATCCCAACCTCAGGGTTATACTGAATACTCTGTTTGGGTGTTGGGGACATATATTTTTCTCTCTGTTCAATAAGGGACCATGTGCTTTTGTTCTTAGTGAAGAAACAAAGCTCACATCCTTACCCTGGCAGTTCTCTTTCAGTTGCAGCCGCTTTGAAACCTCCCTTCATGGGCATGAGGAGAGTCCATAGTCCAACAAATTTAGGGCCGCTGTAAGTTATTGCACAGTTTCAGAGTGAAGCTAATGTTATTTAAAGATTTCCTTGCTGTTAACCTCAGCCAGCTTTATCCATTCATCTGGCATGGAAGACACCCATGCATGCTACAGTTGTGTACTTTGTTTTGGATTTAAACACAGTTGATGTGCATGCAAATGGCAAGCAGCTACTGGATCCCAAATGATCAGAGCATGCTCTTGCCCAGACTTTGGGAGGCACAGGTAGGTAGGCGGCTCGACAGATGTGAGAGATGTGGGACTTCACACGGCATACGCAGCTCTTTTACCATTCATCAGAAGGCAGAAATAAACATGGCCCCACAAGGTTTAACCTGCTTGGCAACACTGCTTGGGGTAGGAACAAAGGTTTAGCCATGCTGTTGGGATCTGTCTTGACAGTGTTATGCACTTCCAAGCATGGGAGGTCATATCAGTCCGTCTGAAAGGGCAGGAAGGTTGGCTTGGACCCTGCCCAGTAGAAGAAAGCAAAGATATAATCATTGCAAAACCCCCTTCCTTCTTTGTTTTCTTTTTCCCCTCTCTCTCACTCATACACCCTTTAACAAATTTTTCACACACACCCCCCCCTTTTTTTTAGGTCACACATGTCTGCAGGCCACAGAGAGTTGAGAAGCAGCCTGGGAGATGAAGAGCTTATGGAAATGAGCTCTCCTCCTCCTCCTTGTGCGGACTGTTAATCCTGATTCAACAAGATTTTTAATTCCCCCTCCGTGGCTGTGCAAACAATTTGCTGATCCCCGAGAGTTGCTCCAATCCAAGGCTGGAGTAACACTCAGGTGCAGCTGTGAACAGGATTTTGGTTAAAGTCAAGTTCATAAATATTTGCCTAATAAACCAGACTCTTCAAGTGCCAAATAAAACAAGCCTAGGCTGGGGGGGTGGGGGAAGGCAGAAGGAGGGAGAGAAAAATACCCCTAAGTTTTTAAATGCTCATTTAAATACTTTTCAGTAGTGCTGATATTTTATGTAACACTGGCCTTATTTATGTATTTATGTATTTTGCTTTGATGGGGGATTATTTTTCTCACTGCAGTCTTCTTTTGATTGATGCAGTGTGCCTGCTCACTTTCAGATATGGTTGGAGAAGAAGCAGCATAAGTTGGGTGACTGTATTTAAAATGGGTAATACAGAATGGTTTTAAACTTTAATATTTCATATAGACGTTTAGTTTTACAAGTAATTTATTTTGTGAGATGTAGGTTTCTGCCTGGACAATGTTGGTTTTGAGTAACTTGATGTTCATTTCCCATCTCTGCATATTAATATTACTTGGACTGTGTGGTTTCCAAATACCTTATCACTGTTGGATTCTTTAATACCCATGAAGGAAATAAAGTGAACTCCTTTATATCAAGATATTGTTTTTTTCCTTGTGATGACTTTAACCAATATATTCTTCAACAAGAAAAACAGCAGCATTTACTATATGAGACAACTCTGTTAATCATGACAAACATTAGATATAAGAATGAATAATTTGTAAAATCATGAATCATAAGAATCCTGCCCCTCCCTAATTTTTTTTTAAATTTGACAAAAGAAATGTCTCATTTTAAAAATCAGATGCCTCTGAAAGTTAGAATCTTAGTAAAGAGAAAAACAAGCAAGCGAAAAATCCCCACTTCAAGTCCTTGAAGAGAGTTGACACGTCTCTTTGATTGCAGTATGTTTAATTGAACTTCTAACTGATTCTTCAGAAAAGAACAGACCAAACGTATTTAGATTTGTCACTGAGATACTTCTTTTTGAAGGCAGATCTCATCAGGTTTTGAAACAGAGAAAAAAAGAAGTTGAATTTAATGATGCTTACTGTACCAATATTTTTTGAAAAGAGGGATGCAAATAGTACTTACCTGTATGGGAAAGGTAGTGAAATGTATCTGTGAATCAAATGTGTCCAGGACTTGACTTTATTCATCAGTTTTTTTGCCACCAAACAGACATACCTAGTAAAAGATTTATTTAAGAATATTACAGGAGTGCTGGGAGAGGAAAAATATGCTTCCACCACTTATGCCTAGTACATTTAAACCTTGATTATGCATGCTTAATATTTCCAATTCTTCTGAGTTTAAATTTCAAATATGCTTAGATATAGAAATAATTGTGACATGTCAGCTGTCTCAACGTGGACTGGATCAGTAATGGTACTTAGCATGCATAACATTGCTTAACAGAAATTATCATCATTTTATTAGTTCTGAAGGTATTAAATGTTCATTAATATATTAGTCAACATCTCATTTTTTTAACTGGAGGGAATGTTGTGTTTTTATTTTAAAAATAAAAACAGTACTAGTGATTAAACATTAATTGTGGTTTGACCTTGGTATCTTAGGAAAAGAAAGTGAGCCTGGGACCTGGTCTAGTAATGAAAAGTGGTTTCCATGGAAATCTAAGTAAAGAGGAGTCAGGTTACATCTGTCTAATTCCTGCCATGACTTCTAGGACTTGGTAAAATCTCTAGGTTAATGTAAGGTTGAGTTCATAACTTTCAACAATATAAATCTGATCTGTAATGTTTTAATGGTCATATGATTCTCTGAGACAATCTTCTGTATTAATATTGGTATTTCATGGAATAAAATTATATGAAAAAGGTAATATACATTCCATACTTAGATACAGCTAACATAGCTCATAATCATAAATGGTAAAATACATCATAGAAAATTGTAGAAATCCTAGCATTCATATCACTAGTTCATGGTTTTTTTCCAGAAAACCCCCATTTATACTTTCTTTCTGAAGGAGCGTGACTGAGAGATTCAACTCCTTCATCACTAATGACCATCAGTTCTGGAGGTGGTATTTTTCTAGAGCAAGTTGCAGAAGGCAAAATGCAGACTTGTTAATTTCTTCTCTATTAACTTATAAGGCCAAACTTTTCATGCACCAATAAATAGAACGGTTCCTATTAACTCACATGAATGAAATGAATGAGACTTGGCCTTCTATTAATGAAAGATGTCACATTAAGTAGCATAAAATATGTGGCAGGGAGCTTGAAATTCACAGGACCATATGGAGCAATGAACACATTGCAAATATCTCTTCCCAGGTTCCTGCTTTGATGCTGATTCTGTATCTTTTTATAATCTGGATTGCCACATCACTTCTGGACAGGAGAAGAGTGAGCCCCTCTGAACACTCGCACCAGCCTCGCACTGCACTGGTGAATCCAGAACCTAGCAACTTTGGCTCTCCTGCGTGGAGGTTTGTGTTGCAGAGCTGGTGTTTCTCCACTCGTGTATGGCTGAAGAGTTTTGTGGAGAAGCAGAGTGACGTTTATTTTCTTGAACCACCACTTCTACATGGACAGTCAGTGCTCACCACTCCTTACTGCTTGTCTTCTTTCAGGTTTTTTGTCAATTTGATTTCTGACCAGTGTAATGATCTTAATAGTTAGTTTTTATTCTGAGAGCTCTAATACAATTGATATCTTTGAAGTTCAGCTCATTGTGCCTTGGTACACTGCCCTGATTGATTTATTATGCCACCTTGGATAGGAGTTCTTGTTGCCACTGCAAAGCTTTGGAAGGCTATTCCCATCTCCTCTTCCTACTCACTGCCCTCTGTGAATGTTTTGCTCTATCTCACTTTTTAATTAATTGTTCTCTGAAGGCCTTGAGTACACTTTTGTTGCCTCTCTTTGCCTTACAAAATTAAACATCTGCTTGGGGTTTGCTAAGTTTCTTGATGGCTCAGGAGGTATCATTATTCAGCCAACAATTCTAAGTTTCCCCAAGTCGCCTTCATAGCCGCACTGCATAAGGTTTAACTAGAATCACAGAGTGACATACATTGGAAAGGACATCTGGACGTTGTCTGGTCCAAAATACTAGACAAAGCCGAACTAACTTTGATGTTAGATTCTACTTCTCAGGATTTTGTCCTATACTCTATGACCATAAGCCTTTTGATAAAGTTAGTAGATGTAATCAAAGTGGAGTTAAAACAGTGAGGATTCTGCGAGGGCAGATGTAAAGATGTAGACTGTCCTCTTTCCACCAGCCTAGTAGATCATTGTTACCCCATGAACCTAACTGTGGGTAGGGAAATTACCTCATTCACCTGATCCTAATAATAGATCTTAACATGTAACTTCAATGATTGTTTTGGACAAGAAAGTAATCTGATGATTCATTAATTTCTGCAGAACCAAGTGACATTTTAAGCATTCTTAAAAAAAAAAAAAGAGAGAGACCAAAAAAAGAAACCAAAACCCAAACCAGACAGAGACATCCTTATGTATTCTGTGGCTTTGGAAATTAGGGCGCTTATTTAACTGCTGACCATAAGCACCCACATTTGAAAATACAGGTCATAACTTGATAAGAAAAGTGACACAAATCTCTTTCGCTAGTTACAATGTGCTAGGCAAACAGTACACCCCCGAAATTAAGCCATCTGCTTAAATAAGCCCTCCATGGATTGTCTCTCTCTATGCATATTTATGTGATCCTACTGAGGGCAATGGGTTTTCACAGGTGTCACACATTAGTGTTTGGCTCTGTAGGCCCCCCAAATTCGAAAGATCTCTAGCCCAGTCTGCATTCTGGTTCATAACAATACTAGTGTTTCCTGATGTTTTGAGACCTGTTAAATTTTGTTGTAATTTTCTCCCCATTTTGTTACTTTCTGAGGAAATACGTTACAAATAAAGCTACAAATAATATTCAGGTTGTGGCACCTTGGAGAGAGCTTTCACAAAACATCACCGAGGAAATAGGCACACACAAATTCTGTGAAGAAAATACAGTAGGTTGTACATACACTTCTCCCACTCATTGTTTGCAATTTGCGCCATTTGTGTCAGTGTTTGTAGGCAGCCCTAGAAAACAAGCCACTGCCTCACTGTGCAACGTAGCCTTGGGACTGAAACTATTAAGGATCTCATGACTCCACTTCCTCTCCTCAGCTTTGCTTGCTTGTAAACACCTGTGAGTAGAGAGTGCAATTCTAACACTGTCCACTTAACCTATGCTTTCACAGGAGTTCTATGCAAACTTCCCTGACCATCCACGTAGAAAATCTTCCAGCCTGCTGTGGAAAATGCCCTTGTCAGCTGACACAATTACAGTGGGTTGCAGGCTGAATGCTACTCCAGCCCCCAATGTGACCCACTGGCTTTTGGTGGGAAGGTAGCCCAGATCCCTTCACTCCAGTTCAGGCAAAACTGGGATGTGAACTTGGGTGTCCCACCTTCCAAATGAGTGTCCTCTCTCTCCCTCTACTGTTGACTAGAGAATAGTGAAAAAAAATTCCCATTCAGTTCTGACGAGACAGTTCTTCAGTTCTGCAGATGAACTTATAATAAAATACAATGCTTAAACCCAAGGAAATTAAAATGAAAACTTTCAATGGTATGCATTTTGAGGGAATATTTGTTTGGTTTTTATTTGGGTAGGGAGAGTAATTATGATGTACTGCAGTGAATTTGCCATCAAAGAAAGCTTTTTTTTTTTTTCCCCAAGTATTTAATTTGAGAAAGACCCAAGTCCTGCGATGTATCTTAGGTGATCACAGTAACCCTGTCTTACCTTGAAATCCAAAGTCCTTATTGAGGACCCTGCAACTACTGACCTGGAGCAAGACCTCCTCTATTATCTTCTCCAAGCAATCTCTTGCTGGATGTACTCTGCCCACATGCTAAAGTGTATTTGCTTTCATTTGACTCTTGCAAATTATGGAGTTACTGTCTCAACACACAAACGCCTGACAGCAACTGCAACAGGAAAAAAAAAATTAGCTTAGTTGCATATGTGAGGTTTTTATCAATCTAGCCTTAGGTGTGCAGGGATCTTATGCTCATCAAGTGTATTCAAGTATGCATTTTAGAACTGGCACTTTACAGAGCTAATTTTCCTTGTCAAAGCAAGCAAAAGCAATTACATAATGTAAACATTTGATTCACTTTCATTGTGTAGACTGTATTTTTGTTAACCCCACATTCTTAAAAGCACCTTAATTTCAATGGAAACATCTGCATTTTTGTAAAGACTATGAGGTCGATTCTCTCCATTGGTGCAGTCTTGTTGCTCCCAGTGCCACTAATGGGAGTTAAGCATGTGCATCAAGGGGCTAATATTCAGTTGATGGGTTGATCCCACAAATTGTTTGGTAAGTCCCTATCCCTGCACTCAGCTTCTCTGGCATCCCTGTGTGGTGTGAAGAGGTTTTTAATTGAAAAACTTATTTCCAGCATTCACTACTCAACTCTACATTTCAATCTAATGCACTATGTAAAGAGATTTATTTATGGAGCAGATGCCCTCTGATGGAAACCAAAAATCAGTCTTAAAGCGACCTTATGCTGGTTCATATTACAGAAACCATTAGCTTGTATTATTACTGGTTTGCTGTGAAAAGGCTCTGGGGCATTACAGGCATTCCCCATGCTCCCCCTGTCCCTCTGTGTCTGTTTGACATTGTGCCACCCCATTGTTTAGAAATTAAAATATGCAGCATTCCCTGCACTGCATGCAAACAAATGAGCGTTCATGCAACCCATACAAAATAATGGTGTTGACCTTGTTAATAGAAAGATATCCTCCATCTAAGACTAACTTCCTACTGCAATAGAGAGCTACTAAATGCCTGCCTACCTTATGGATATAAATAACAGAATAACTTTAGTAAACTTTTCTAACAAAAACTATATTCCAGACTACTGAAGGGATAGTAGACACTTCTTGTCTCTGTAGTAAATGCTGTATCATGCCCATCATCCCTGTGTGCATCCTGTATTTGTACAGAACGAGATTCAGGAAAGCTAATACCTATGGCTGAAAAACAGACCTTGTGATGCTGTTGAGCCACCCCACCACAGTCAGCCCTGTGTACTCTACCTGTTACATCCCAGCAATGTCAAAGTGACTCCTGCATTCCCGTTTTAAGAAAGATCAAATTCTAGGGTCCTTCCTGGAGAGGTTTTGCACTCTTGCATTCCTGGACTTTTTCACACTGTAAGGGTTCTTCATGGACAGACAAGAGTCTGTTTGCACCAAACATGCTGCAAGGATGCAGCTATGAAGGATTGTGTGGAAGGGTTGTGCTGCTTCCAACCATATGCCAACAGTCTCTTTTCCTCACAAGAGCAGACTGTAATCTGGGTAATAGCATCTTTTCCTCAGCTAACAATTCTTATTTTGGGTGGAATTCAGACCAGTGCAGAGGCCTTGAGAACTTAATTGGTGCACAGGCCTTTTCCTAAGGCTCTTCAAATAGTGCTGGATTTCACCCTTAATGAAGTATTGAGTGGGCTGCCTATGAGTCTCAGGGGAAAACGTATTGGAGTGCTCTGGCACCATTGCTCCCACTTTATGTAAACCCACTCCAGCTTGCTCCATGCTTCTGGCTCAGTGCCTAGCTTTGCAGACAAATGTCAACCTGCCAAATATCTTCCATTTGCATTCCAGCCCATTTCAGAGACCATCCAAACCAAACAAAAAAAAAAATGAAAGGGGAGAGGCAGTGACTTGTCGAATTTCCTTTCTTGATCCCTTAGGGAAAGGGGTTATTACTGAGTGTTGTTGCACAGGCACCACCGTGAAGAATACGTGAATGGGAGGGTGGGAAAGAGGCAGAAAAAATGCCTTTAAATCATAAAACTGACAGTGAGCTTAAAAACATAGAGCAACATTTCAGTCTCAAAGCCGATCATGTAGGTTATGGTTTCTAAGGGACTTACTCAAAGGTTATACTTTTTTCCTTCTGCATTCATCAGGTAGTGGACACAGTTTCTGGTGGACAAATTAATAGATTCATAGGAAAGTTTATTTGTTAATATATGAACACATAGAAATGTGTAGAACATTAATTTGTGATTATAAAAAGGGGTTTAAAACACTGTTATGGGTATCGCAAGCTAGTAGCTGTAGTGTTCCTGCACGAGAGAGGCTCTTTAAAGGGTAATTCTCAGGAGAAACTAATTCACATGCTCTGAATAGTCCTCTTGAGCAACTTAGCTTACTAGATAAGGAATTGGGGGAGACCAGTTTCCTAACTGAGATAGCTAGAGTTTACCACTGGGGAAACGAGCCGAAGAGCCTTACTCATCTTTTCAGTAGAAGGAGGAATAAATGTTACTGCAGGTCCGTGGCTGCATACATTATGTCTGAAAACCGAATGCAGATGAGAGACATTTGTCCGGGTTTGGAGCTGGCACAGGGCACTGGATATCTCTGCATCAGACAAACTAGAGAACTGGACAGCTGTGGGGGAGAGTGACCGATACATGCTATAGCTGCTGTCATGGCTGGGCATTTGATAAGAAACAGAGCTGCTAACTCTTGCAATGACCTTGTGCACCTGGCCTGCATGTACGAGGAGCGGGTGCTTGCGTGCAGGCAGGTGGAACTTGTGCTCTCACGTGAAGCTGTAGCAGGCAGCAAGGTAACCTACCTCGGCTCCCTGCCGCTTGTCCCCTTTGTATTTGCTTCCTAAACACCAGCTCTACCTAGACTCCTTAGTTGTTGAGCTGATGGGATGGGGATCCGGTTCAAGTCCCTTTATGTTTCTGAAAACGCAGTGATAGCCAGAAAAGAAACTCCTGGGTGGATTTGGTGAGCTCTTGTCAGTGCCTTTTAATGCACTCTTTGGAAAGCCTCAAAACATGTTCTTCTAAAGGGAAACTGTGATTGTGTCTTACAGACAGGCAGCTGAGGACATGTGCAAACTTACCGGTTGCCCTCTACCCATGTGAAGCCATTCCCTGTCAGTCACTGTCTGTTTTCAAACTTTACTCTGACAATTAAAATATATAACATTGGGAACAGACTTCATCACCTCAGACCACTGCAAGTAAAGGCAATTATGTTATAAAGCGACATCACAGAAGCTGAACAAAAGCCACATGCCACCAACAACTAAACAAAGTGACTTCCTGCTTAAAAGCACCATAACATATGCATAATTAGCTAATTAAGCTACAAAATAAATAATTATCTAGTATAATAGTGAGAGGAGAAAAGAGAAAAAGAGTTAAAAGGTTACGCACAGACACATTGTTTTTCTCTTGAAAGATAACTAAACTGTTCCACCAGGAACTCACCAGCTTTATTTGTGCTTTTCATTCAGGACTGTCCATTGAATGGTTTGCTAATTACACATATCCACTCGCAATGGCAGGGGCTGTTAGCTGCAATCTTTCTGGGTGATGAACAATCTGCCTTGTCCACCCTCGCTACTGATTTTTTTTCTTCCTCAGGAAATTGCATAGGAGTGCCTGAGAGCAAAGAGGTGCCTGGCTGTCATGGCTGGGGCTGTGCCTCAGGAGGTGGCTGTTCAGGTCTCGCTCCTCCCCAGGTTCCCTGTGTGGTCTTTGGCAGGTGACCTGGGGCTAGATTCATGCAAGGACAGGGGCCCTGGCATCCCGGCAGAGCCCTCTTCCAGCCCCTGCTCGCCTGCCACCTCCCCAGTGCTCCTCGGTCCAGACGGGGAGATCCCCCAGTGCCTCCAGCTCTGCTGCTGGGCACGCCACCAAGTGTCTTAGTGCTGGGTAGCTCAGCACCTAATTCATACCTGGCTGGATGGGGAGCTACAGATGAGGTATTATTTTGTGTGTGGTCCCCTTAGGGGCTCAGTCTTCCAGGTGATCTCGGAGTGCGCACAGCCATGGGAGGAGCAGTGCCACCATGCTTGCTGTGGACCCACAGCTTGGGACCGGGAGACCTCGGTTGAGTTGCCTGTTCTGCCTGAGAGCCTTTGAACCCACCTCTCCAAAAACTGGTGAAAGGCGGTGGGGGAAGGGTACTCTCCCCATCTCTGCTGTAGAAGCTGTTCCACTTTGCATCAAATAATTACAGATTCTTTAGGGAGAGATAGGGAGATAGGGAGATAGCAAGACCAAGCATGACTCTCTGGTGGTTTGGGGCCCTCACCTGGAAGGGGAGTGGGCAGACCCAGGCTGCCGTCCCTGCTCTAATGACTATTTAAGTATTTTATCCAATGGCTGTTTAATACAAACCACATAAACACTCACTGAAACAAGAGACAGGAGCCCAGGTCTCCTCCCTTCCAGGTGAGTGCCCTAACCAGTAGGATAGAGATTCATGCTTGGTCTTGCTTTCTCTCTTTGGCCAACTGAATCTCTAAATATTTCTTGCAAAGTGAAACAAATTCGGCAGGAGCGCTCCTTCAGTGGCTTCCCAGCCAGGAGTGGCTGGTGGGCTGAGCGTGTCCAAAGACGGGAGCATCTCCCAGCTCCACTGTGTGTGCTGTGACCCTGTCTTGCATGGGGATGGGCAGGTGGAGAGAGAAAACAGCTTGAGGAAGTCCTACTCCCTCCCTCTGCCCTCTGAAGGAAGGGTGCCTAATGTCAGGGGAAAGGTTGACTTTGGCCCCAGTCGAGCCACGGAAAGCCCCGCAGAGCATGGGTCTGTGCTCCTAGCTCTGCAGTCCCACGTGGGAACATCTTATATAGGCTATGTCATGGGACAGGCACCAAGAAATGCACCCTGGTGCCACCAGATGCTGCAGAGCTGATTTTTCCTTGTGTGGGCACCCCTTCATCTCTGTGTGCCTCAGTTTCTCCTGAACATATTTCTGCCACTGGTTGTACAGACTGCTTATTTTGGTGACTACCTCTCTTACTGTGAAGATGTACAGCTCCCAGCAGTGCAAAGTGCTCATTTCAATCAAAACTTTCTAGGTATTTTCAGACGTGGTAATAATAATTAGCAAAAAATTATCTTATCCTTGAAACAAAATTCTTAGGAATTTAGAAGTAGGGTACAGAGTGCATGTTTGGGCATTTTGTTTCAATATGGGGTAGTACTCAGGCTCGAGTTAGATTTAGCAAAAGAAGATCTGACCCTGAAGATTTGTTCACTGAGCCGTAATCACCAGCCCGAGACTGCTAGCCTAAATTATCTTCTTACAGCACTTATTTTGATTTGGCCTAAATGAATTGACTCTATGGTAAATAGATGCATATGGAGACATAGGTTTCTCTTAATAAAATAGGGTACTAAAATATTACGGCAAAGTGTTTATCTGGGTAGTGAGATCATACACTTGCCTCGATTCATTCACTTGAGTACCGAATGTTTTCTCAAATATCCCCTAGTGCATATCTGGCAAGATCTCAAAACATTCTTAACGCAAATTGTCTTTGGTCAATAAATACCAGAACAGAAGTGTCCTAGAGGAGAAGATTTATGATATAAGCAATACAAACACACCCATAAATCAGGACAGGAACGCTTTCAGGTAGCACAGTCGGCATTTATGCAAATCACAGTAAAGGCAAAAATACACGTATAGAACTTTTAACCAATGACTTACCTTTAAGCAGCTGACATTAACTAAATAAAATTCCAAGATTTGCTTAAGAAACACACGGACATGTTCTCAGCTACCTCAACTGTATTGCTTTATCTGTAGAGAATACATCTTCTTCTTCCTTAATTTCACTGAGTTGGTGAATTGGATGCTTCAGACTTGTAGTTAAAATATCAACAAGATAATTCATCCCAAGCCTGCATTTTCTGCAACTATTAATATTGTCAGCAAGTTACCTGTTTCCCCTTTTTCTTTTTCCCCCGGACTGCCTTAGCTCTCCCAGCCTGGCATGCGTATTTCGGGCAATGCGGGCAGTGTGACCAGGAGGGGTGTGTGTGGGTAGGTGAGCAGCAAAGTCACCTTTTTTGGTGACTTTGGAATTGTCACAGAAGGAATTGTGTCTAAGGTGCAGTCACGTGGTGCTGCGAGGGAAAAAAGGCAACACACAAGGTGTGTAACAATTGGGCTGACTGCGGTGGAAAACAACGCACAATTAACACCAAGCAAAGCTCAGCAGCCCATCAGGACATAAGCAAGATTAAAGCATATTAATGCAGGACAAACACCGGCAAAGGGACCAGATAGCTGGCTTTGCAGTTCCAACATCTCTCACGCTCCCCTAATTCTTGCGTTATCATCATGTGATACATGGTTTTGAAGCAGAACATAGTCACATGGCAACCCTATATTTTACTGGTTGTGGGTAATTTTCTTGTCCTGTCAGAATCGAGTAACTTTCTCTTTGCTATCAACATGTGGTCTAATGCATATATCAAGTCAGTGCTGCACCAGGCTGACACACGCATTAGATGCACTGACAGTAAACAGGAAGTAATCCAAAGTTATTAGGCAGGAAAAATATAAAGAAGCCTGTAAGCTCTTACACCGCAAAGCTATCAGCATCTCAAAGATTTTTTTCTTGCTGCTTCTTGATGTTGAGAACTAGAAATATACATACTAAAAAGCTTTGTTTTCATAATCTGTAAAAGCAGGAAGAGCTACAGATCTCCCTGCTGAGAAGAGTGAGGGCCTAGGTGAGTTCTCATCTCACTGATGCTGTTGTCAAAACACTCATTGGCTACCCTAAATCTGTCTCTGATTAGCAGTGTAATAACTTTACCAGCTTTGGAAAAGGATTGAAATCTCTTTTACTATCTCCCTACAAATCCGTATTTCTCCTCTCTTGTAGGCCTGCATATTCCCCCTGCCCAATAACTTTTCACAGGTGGAAATGGTGTTGTAACTCTAAAATTGGTTATAAAGTTATAACTAGATAACTTATGCTGGTTTAGCTGTAATCAACTATTTTTCTTCTCTTTCAGACCACTAAATGACTGTACAATTTTAAACAACTGTCGCTGGAAGGTGCTCCAGCCTTGTAAATATCAAGTTACCTGAACATTTCTCTCTGTACCTCCTCCAGAATTAAGTAAATAGTCTTGGACTTGGCAAGAGCTGGGCCTGAGAAGCATTTGTGAGAGCCATTGTGACAAGGTAAGAGTGGATAAGTCCTATGGCATTTGAAGGAAGAAAGATGAGATGAGGAAAAACAGTAATCTTCAGGCAAATAAAAGGTAGATTTGGCTGTCCCTGCAGGCACTTTGGTGTGGCCTGTCACCACAATATCTTTCAAAAGGTAGTTTAAAGGAAAAGAATGGTAAATCTTCAGATGCTTATTCAGGAACACTAAAATTAAGAGAGATTATTGCCCTATAACTTATTGAAGGCAGAAAGATATTTTTATGAGGAAAGATGGGTTTTAACTTTGACAACACTGTTATTCAATTGTGCCAAATCTTGTACCACATTCTAGACAGGCTAAGAGGTGTCTGTAAAATAAATTCACTTTCTTGGGGTCTTGATATGTTGGGAATCTTAAGTCAGTACAACAGTAAGACCGAATAACATAAGGCAAAGTAAACAAACAGCTTAAAAATGGGGAAACATAACCCATTTTTTCCAAAGTCCTAAATATCCATATTCCCTCACATTACCCAAAATTCCTTCCAAAATTCTTATTATTGAAGACAGACTTCCTTGGTATGAACTCCTGAGTTCTAGAAGTCCACTGAATGCTTATTAAAGACACATTTTTTACATTGAAAAAACTCTCCTTTTTGTCTGTGTGAAAAGGGGTGGGAGTACATTTTGTGCTTGCATGGTTGAGACCTGGACTGAAAGACAGTCCTGTGCTGCCAGCACTCCACAATAGTTGTCAGATTTTAAACTCTTTCTACAGTGACCGTGTTTTTCATCTGGTAGTCTCTACTTCACTTTTCATGGTGGGGTTAGTAATTATATAGGGCATGTTTAATCTGAGTTCTAATGCATCAACATGTAGGATATTTTCCATATTAGCAGCTTTAGTAAAGGACCCTTTTCCTCTTTGGAACCACTGAAGCCTGCCTTTTATTTTTCACACCAAGTTTGTAAGAGAGGTGGGATATGGGGCATGGAAAGACCTTCTGAAAACTGTAATGGTGGTGGTGAATTTGAGGCAGCCTGGGCAGCAGCCCCATCAAAAACACAAGAAAATTAAATTAGAATAAAACTTATTTCCATCCCAACCTTGGGCAAAGCACATTGCCTGTGGCTCAGTGGAGTAGCTTTCCCAAGAAGAATACCTCGAATGCTCCAGGATGCCTGGAGCTGTCATGGAAACACGTGGACCAAAGGCAAATATTAATACCTGCTATGGTGGGGCCCACTTGAGTGTTGATTTGAGAGATGTGAAATGGGTGTCCCCTTATCTGAAGTTCAACCCAATCATCATGAGCTGGAAATTCCAGTGACTTTAAACCCTAAAAAAATAGTGTTTTACCACAATGAACTACTTAAAAAAAACCAAAATACCCAAAAAGACCTTCAAATCCCACTGAACTCTGGTGGAGAATAGGATTGAGTGGGTAATGAGGCTTTGGGTTACTTTTGAGTTAAGGCATGGTATGATTCTTATTATAGTTAGGTCTTGGTAAACTGGTTCGAATAAATGATCTTGTTGCTGTTTCCAGCTTTGCAAGCTCTTGGAAATATTTTAGCCTTTTTTTTTTCCTTTCCCTAAAGTTAGTTTAAAAAAAGAAAAAGAAAAAAAAAAAAAAAGCCTTGCTCCTGGCTGGAGACATTTTCATGCCAACTTTTACCCTGGAGCAAATTTTTCATGCCTGAGTTATAAAAACCTCAGAAAAATAGGTGGTGATATGTAAGGTAAACATCAGAGGACCTTGAACTACAATTTTGGAAAGGGTGTTGTGAACCTGACAGGACAAAAGATTAATCAGACAAAAGCCTCTCTTCATAGCTGTTCGTCTTAACAGGGACACGGTGTCTTCTGGTGGACAGGATACAGACACAGGAGGAGACAGAACACCTCGCTTCTGCTCATGTTTCAGCTTGCTGAGTGACCTTTAGCAAAACACAGTGTCTGTAAAAGATAATCACAAATACCCATTTTTGCAAAGATCCTCAGGTAAAAAATGCAGCGTGTTTTTAAATATTGTTATGCGTTAGTGTGCAGGTTTGTTCTCTAGACCCATTCCCTTTTCAGACTTTTATACGGTGAAATTAATTGCTTGCAAAAGCATAAAATATTTTTGGTTTTCCTGTGTACTCCTCCTCTCTGCCTTTCTTAGCTCTCATAAACTTTTTAAAAATGTGCTGAGAGTGTAACTCATCCTGGGTATAATTCCATAGATGAAGCTACCTAGGAAACAATCTTGTAGAAACATAAGGTGAGTTCTGGATATTCTGAGTCTGGTGATAGTAAGAATTTTTTTGCAAGGACTTCTCTCTCACTTCATTCCTATCTTTTTCATGACTGACCCCTGAAGTAGAGACACAGCGGCTAATGCAAAAGGCATCTGCTATACGTCCAGAACATTAACTATTATGGTCATACTTGGAAAGATTGTTCAGAAAAGCAATGTTTTAATTGCTAATAATGTCTGTGAAAAAACAAGAGCACAAAATTCATTTGTTAACTGAAAGCAATAGCGTTTGTACGGCTACAGTTCTTTTCCAGGAGACTGGAATATTGCATAAAGATACTACACAAAAGAGAAGTTGAGTGAAAACGCTTCATCTGTAAGGATCTTTTCTTCACTTTTCCTTCTGTTTATAGACTGTCACATCTGTTTAAATGTTGCAAGGAAACTGAACATCCACCTCTTCTTTTTTTTTTTTAGAAAACAAATGTGAGAAATTAAAAGACTCTTGGCCTTGGTTCTTATTTTATAAAATGGTCCTGCTATACACCCACTTAAACAACCCATGTGCTCATTTTAGAAGACTGTAAGAGAGATTCAGGCCCTAAGAGTAAAGAAAAGAAAAGGAGAGATGTATCCACATCTGCTCTGTCTCATTGACAACTGTTAAGGATGGTAATAGTGGCTGATTTATTGTAAACATCAGTCTGCAGCTTATTAACACTAAATTAAATTACTTTTCTTTCCTTTGCTTATTTTTCACCCCAAAGAGAGAAATGTAGTTAGATGATTCAACAATTCACATTGATACTTTGTAACAAAATTAAAGGAAAATGAATCAAATTGCACGGATTAAGTAAAATACATTTAACGTCATTGAGTGCACAAAGAATAAGACGAAGTAAAAGTACAGTTGGTTAAGTAAACTAATTAACCATTTTCTGGGTATACTTAAATAATGAGCCATCTTGCACATGAAACAATTGGCTTCTCTGTAATTAACCAGAACACTCAGAATGTTCTTAGTGTGTGGGTTAACCACCATGTTTGTTACTTCCTCTTCCCTGTACACCATGTTATTCTTTCTCACTGAGGCAATTCAAACAGCTATATGTATAAATTTTATGACTCTCTTACTGTTTCTTTTGCTAAAACACAACTTCGCAGCACTGAAAATATATATATTTTTTTTTTCAGCAACCAATGCAGAGATAACAAGGCGTTGGAATACTACTACTAATTCCAACCAAGCTCATCATGTTTTGGCGGCATGATGAAATGCAGTAAGATGCAATCATTTATGGGAAAATGAAGTGGTATTTGGAGATCGATGCAACCTTGGTAACATTTATAATTTGGTGGTTTTTGAGATAATTACTCCCTGACTTTATACCACCTTTTTTCAAAGGAAATTTAATTTTGAAATACACATTCCCTTTCTAGCATGTTCAAGTCTGGTAGCATAACCTTTCATGCTATCTAGATCAGGGAGGGTTGATGAGGGCAAGGGAGTAGTTCCAGCGGTTTAGAACTTGAACAACATCAGAGCCAGCTAAAATCCTAACCTCAGACTTTACAAGTTCCTTTGTAAAACTGGAACCTCATGTTTGTGAGACAGCAAGGGGGTAGGCAGAAGAGATTCCCATAATATTCTTAGGTATCTTTAGCTCAGGCAATTATTTCTTTATATTTCCAAGTTTAAGCTTATTCAGACTTCCCTCTTTCTCTGTAATTTTTGCCCCCGCCTATTGCAATTTTGAATTGTTCAAATCACAGTCTAATTGAAATCAAATAATCTTTAAATTTATTTTCAGTCACAGACCTAGCAAACATTGAATGCATGAAAAAGAACTTCTGTCATTAGCCATACAGGATTTTAACTGTCAGGACATTTCTTATAATCACAGATTTCTTTCATATTGCCTCTTTTTGGCTGGATTGTGGCTTGCAAATGCTGTTAATCCAATGAACACTGGCAGTTCTCCATTTTTGACATTTCCAGAGCTCTTTCTCCAACTTCTGTGACATTTTGATATCTGAAATGCTATCCTGTCAACATTTTTAAATCAACACATGATGTTAACGTTATTCAAGTTCACTGCCTTCATTGGGCTTCCATCAGGGGTGAAGTTGGCCCTTGAACTTAAACAAAGGCTTGTATTAGTAAATCCTTAAGACCTAATTTCAATTACATGTTGCAGTACCAGGCAGTATTATGCAGCTGCCACTGCCTGAATACAAGGGTGACATGAAACTCATAGCTATTCAACTTTGGTAGTTATTCTGAAATTCATGAAAAGTGGGTAAATTGGAGAAATTATTCAGAAACAAATATATTATTTAGAATCATTTCTGTTGTATTCCATCTGATTGCCTACTGTACGGGTGACACAAAAACTTCATTTTTTATTTTCAATGCACCCAACAAATACAAAGACAAATTCTTCCCCTCCCTGTGAAGTGCCAAGTTCCACGTTTTGCACAAAAAACATTGTTAAATACAGCACCTTACGGTTAGTTCACTAATTGTTCTTCTGTATAGCACATTAGCTCCTTCTGTCATAGTCTGTGAGATGAAAGGTACTGCTATGATATCTAGCCATGGGAGTTCCAATAAAGCACTTTTTATATTAACAATAAACACCTCTCACTCTTTTCTGTACTCTTCCATTATTTTATTGTTAAAAGAAATTATGCTTGAACAAAAGCTTAATATTGCAGTGCTTTCCTTTTGGCTATCTGACACAAGTCATGTCACAATACTCTCAACAAATGGAGTTTTGCAACACTCTTCTGGGTATCATGCTGCATACACCAAATGACCAACCAGGTCATTTGTCTTTGAGAGTATCTTAAGTGCAGATTTGTTAAATTCATGTGTTGAGAAAATATGTTATTTCTGTGCATGTAGTGCAGTGATTCTAAAAAAACATTCATACTGGGTCAGTCTAGGGGTTCCTCCAACACTATCCTTTCTCAAACGGTAGCTGTAAGTGCAAGTACAAGAACATACCATGAGAAGACATGGTAAATATTTATGATCTTCCCCTGTCATTCTCCTCAAGAATACCCTTACATTCAGCTTAAAGGACTTCCTGACCCTGATGTTGGTTATTTAGTAACCTGCAGATCTTTCCTTCATCTCTGGAACCCATGTAGATGCTCCTCATCCTTCTCCTTTGGTAAGCTATCTGCTGCATAAAGAAACACCTCCTTTCGTTTGTTTAGAGTCTGATTTCTTTAAAGGCCCTTAGCACTTGAACTGGAATTTAACAAGGAATAGCTGGGCCTTACCCAACTTCTCCAGGTCATGTGGGATTTTGTAGACCTCTACCACATCCTCCCTACATTGCCTCTTTTCCAGGAAGAATAGTTCTTCCTGCAGAGAAGCTATTCCACACTGAGGTCCTTCTGATCTGCGTCTGAACCTTTTCCTATTCTAACATATTTTTATGAGATGAGATCTAAACCCTGTATAGTTATGGAATGCGATAATCAAGGATTTATACTGTGGTATGATGAGGTTTTCTTTTTTGTTGTCCACATTTTCTTAAGGATTCTGAACACTTCCTTTAATTTTGTGGTGACTACTGAGCTGTTATTTTTCATGGAACTCTCTTTAACATGTTAAAGACAAACTTTCTCCACTGCGTAGTGATGGTGTGAATGTAAGACAATGTGCTTCCCTTTATATGTATCTACATATATCACATTTTATCACCCCAGCGTTTATTCCATGTCATCTATGAATATGTTGAGCGGTGCTGTTTTCTGCAGAATTTTGCAGGTGACCTTCATCCATTGCAAGAACAGACCATTTGCTCCTAACTTTTGCTTCATACCTGTTTCAATATGTAGTTCAAATACTTTTTTTGGTGGTTTCTGGACTACTGAGGAGTCTTAAGGAAAAGAAGATTATTGTGCGTAAACCTAAATTCTCAATGAGGGTTTCATTTCTTTTGGAAGATTTGTAGGGTGTTTCTAAATCAAATAAACTCAAAGCCACTGATTCAGACCGTTTTGATAAGGAGTATCTTGTAAAATCTCAGTGAAGTTTTCAGTCTTTGCATCTGCTAAGCAACAAAAATGGTTTTTAACAAGCTCAACTCCCACATAGGCACTTAAATAAAGAGCAGATATTCAAAGGTACTTAGTTCTCTGTAGTTTCTGATCATAGCATTCTGGGCCAGTTTTTCAAATAAGTGTAATATCTTTTAACAATCCTCCATTTATTTATTAATAAAATGAAAATGGAATGGTGTTTAAATCTGTTGTACTTCGTGGATGATACATCCTTGGAATTTTGCCCTTAATATGTGTTTGAGATATGCAGAGTCTAGTGTTTTAATTAATCTCAAAAGGAAAAAAAAAAGTCACTCTGAAAATTATGTTTGGGAGGTCCTTATTTCTTTCAATAATTTTCAGATTAAAGTGGCTTCTTTCACAGAGATGGTGATCTTTGGGTCAGGGTTCTGTCTCTGGCTCTCTATAAAATACTTAACTGTATCCTGAGTGCTAAGATGGTTAGATTAACTATGGAGTATAAGCAAACTGGTAAGTTCTTAAATTGTCCATTCTACAAACTCAGGCAGGTATCTCAAAAATAAAGCTGTTCTTTTCTATCTTCCTTAAGGGTAGTAAGGAGTTTTGATATTACAGGTTATTAAAGTAATTATTTGGAAAGAAATGTATTACTCTGGGCTGTAGAAGCCACATCCCCTAGTACATTTTGTGAATTTTTTATTGTCAGTTTTGTGAGTTTTGCTGTTTTTCTAGAGCCCATCTCAACTTGTCCTACACTCTCTTAATAAATAAATAAGAAAACATTTCCCATTAAAAAATTTTGCAATCAGAATTTGACATTTTTGCTGAGGAGGCAGAACAAGATCTGGCTTGATCTTACTGTTTTCTGACTCCTTTTACAGAGTGACATTTCTATCCATAATCACAGAAACCTTATGTATTTCCCAACAAAATGGCAAATTGAATAAAATAATCCAAAAACTCTGAATCAAAAGCTCTGAAGTAATGGATGTACCATGACCCACTTGGGTTGCAGGACATTTTGTTTAAATTTCTAGTCTTCTTGAGACTTAAAAACCTGGGCAAAAGACCGTACAGATCAGTTACTTGCATACATTTGCTAAATAATGCAGTAATGTTAACTTGTATACGGTGTGATACTCTGCTGCTGGCAGAAGTGTGGAAGAAAAATTCACTGTTGAGAAAATAAGAGTATTCTTCCTTCTATTGCCTTCTTTTGTGCTGGATATTTTGAATTCAACACCTATATCCTGACTGCCAGACATGTTCACCTCTAGAAGAAGAAAACTTTTTTCACAAAAAAACCTCCCTCTTATTGTCCTTCTTCTCTTTTCTATAGCTCTGCAGATCTCTTCCTAGGCAGAGTATCACATTAACGTCTGGAGTACCAGAGATCATCATTCCAGTGACAACAGTGGATTTGTGTCCACCGAGGCCAAGGCCCAGGTCTGGCCAGAAGAAAATGTTAGGTTCAAAAATGCATGGCCCACTTTCTAGTTATGCCAAGGAAATTTATCCTGCAAGGCTATAGGAAAAGTGGAGATTACATGTATATGATACTAACATGGCAGACATTAAGAAAAATTACGACCATTCTTTATTTTTTAATTTTTCCCATTTTTTAATGGGAAATGTTTTCTTATTTATTTATTAATAGGGTATAGGACAAGTTGAGATGGGCTCTAAAAAACCAGCAAAGCTCACAAAACTGACAATAAAAAATTCACAAAATTTACTAGAGGATGTGACATCTGAATTTTGCTCGCACCATTTTAAAGCTAAATGCACATAAAGAATGGGTGTGTTTTCAGAAAGCAGAGAAATCCGATATTCTTCATTCAAGGGACATGAGATTTGCTTCATCATGTCCTTTAGAGAGTTGCTCAAGTTGGTATCAACAGCAACCAGCTGCTGTGAACAGTAAAACCGCGCATACAGAAGTAGAGCTGGGTGTGGGGGAGCAAGGGAGGAGCAGGCTGAGCCCCCACAGCTGATGCGATCCCTTCCGAATCCGTAGCACCATTGCTGCTCCAGCTCTCCTTTTTCATCTGCTTTGGATCCACAGTTGTCAGCGCAGCCTTCAAACACGTTCTGTTTAAATTCTCACCGAATCTCCATGGGTTCCTCTGTCTCTTCACACTAAGAGAGACGAGAGAGAGAAAGCAGCAAAGTGGTTAGAAATCTTCTGCCAAACACAGATGGCATCCTGATTGCTCTTTCAGCCTACCTGTGTCTGTCTGTGGATGTCGTGGACATGTGTGTGAAGAATTTCCAATGCTCTCAGAGCGTTCACCCAAAGGAGAATTTCCATCTGAGTTTTAATATTCACGCATTAGACAGCCTTGAGAAACGAATATGGCTATTTAGGATTTATCTCTGTAGAAGTGTGTTTGTGTGTGAATGTGTTTATAAAAAGAGAGAAGCAGAGGGGAAGAAAAAGGAAGACTCCAAAATTACACAGCAGCATGCTTTTTAAAAGTACTGACAAAAGCACTTGCTCGCACAGTGTAGGCAGTGAAAATCCCAAAACCTGTGGAAAAAAACCCCACACTGGCTTTACCTCACGGCACCTTAGCAGGATCAGGTATCTGTCCCTCTCCTCCTCGGGGTACAGGCACGGTATGGGACACAGTTACAGCACAGCAGTTTAACACGTTAGTGCCTGCCAGCTGACTTGCGTACCCAGTTGTGTACGCTCTCTTCGTCTGCCCCATTTGCGAGATAAAATGCATTAGCTTAAATTCACATACAGTGGATTTCCCTTCCGAGCCAGATCTCTCAATAGTTTTTGGCATACCTGGCACAGAGAGCTCGTATCCTCTTCTCAGCACAGGAAATATCCAGTACAGCAGACAAAAGGGAAACCTTCCTCCTTGCAAGGAAATAAATGAAACTACCAACGGTGCGCTTAGCACATGGAGGAAAAATCCTAGCTCAACCCTATAGGTAATCATTTTGTAGAGTGAAGCATGAGATTTGATTATCCTCATTATCTTAGTTCAGATAGATAGCTTCAAATGTTGCTAGTTGTCACGAGACATACAGCCCTTTAAAAAAATGTAGTTATGGTATTTGACTTACTGACCTATTCTGGCATTGAATTGCACAGTATGCCAATGAACTGTGAAAATTCAGGTCTTTTTTCTGGTTCTATGCATATTACCTGTAGTTCAAAGGAAGGAGCTCTGGATCTCTTACCTTTTCCTTCTCTATTTTGGGTGAAGCAAAAGAAAGAGAAGGGCTAGTTTTCAATAACACTCCTTCGCACATCTTAATTTTTCAACCTTGCCCATTCTAATTATTCTCTTTTTCAGGCAAAATTCTGAAGGGGTAGTTGAGCGGTGTGGGGTCTTGCTTGCCATTTCTCAATGCACATGTTCTGAGAGCTCTGTGCTGGACCTGACTGTAAAGTGGTAGCAAGAGGCACATCTCATGGTAACATCTAAAGGTGGAGGAGTTCTTACAGTTTCCTTTCCCTTTTGTCACTGAAGATCAGACCAGAATAAAAGGAGAATAAACTATGTTCTTTTCTGTACCTTAGTCGTGGCTGGCATTTTTCTGTATCGCTAACTAGCAGATCAATTAATTCAGGTGGTCTTTAGACTTCTGCTGGGGAAATAGCACAGATGTAAAAAAGTGGGTAAAAGTTTTAGATCGCTGAGTCCTACAATGCTTCTCGTTCGATCTCTCCTCTGTTCCTACCTTCCTTCAGTGTCATGTGTTTCTTTACAATGGGGGCAGGGGTCTATGACCCTGTGTGTCCATGTTTTCACATACCTTTTATTCCTTCCTTCCTTCCTTTCTTTTTTTCCCAATTGAGAGCTTTACAGGACGGTTGTCACAGCTGCAGTTCTTGCTTGGCAGCATTTAAATGCATGCTAAACAAAAGTCTCTGTCTTGCCCATCTCAAATATAGGCAAGTTAGTTGATAAATAGCATTATGCCACCCCAGGGTGTGATTATACTTTGAGATAGCACCACTCGTAGGATGGGTGAAGGCCCTTTGATTTTGGCCCTGTGTCTAATCATGCGTTTTAACTGTTTCCAAGCACTGAGTTTCTGTTGATCTCAGCAATTCTGTACATGTTACAACTGATACGGTTCCTGATATACCTGATAATGTAGCTGGCATCAGTGAAGGAAACCATTTGGTCGGGCTAGACAGAGCTGCACCAAGACTGCAGTCATCATTCAGTTAATATGCCAGATTATTGGCAAACTTTTCCACTGCCTCCTTCTGTTGTTTTCTGCAAAGCATTAGTGTGATTGAGAGTCACGATGATCCAATCCACTGGTTGTGGTTCTTGGTAACTTTAATGCTCTTGGTTCCACCTGGGCTTGTCCTTGTCAGATGTCCTCTTCCCTTTGTGCTTCGCAGCAGGAGACCTGTAATGTCCCCTGTACTCAGGTTCTGTTATCTTCCCATTTTTCTGGGGGAATTTTCATGGGTCCCTAGTGTTGTTCTTCAGCACTTCCCGGAGAGTTGCAGGCACTTGGGTAAGTGGGCAAGTCTCTATTCTACCCACTGCTTTTACTTGTTTCAGTTTAGGTACTGAAATGTTATTTTAATCTAAGAATGAGAACTTAACCAAATGATATCATTGATTCATGACATAGTATGGTAAAGCTTGCACTTGCAGTTTTTGTGCTTCTCATCTATGCTAATATACACTTACACAAGACTGACAGAGGAAAGTTTCTTAATGTAAATTACATTTGCATTGGCTTTAAGTCAGCTTTATACTGTCAGAAAAGAGAAGAATAAATTCCAAAGGGTTTACAACCACAAATACTCCCAGAAAGTGACTAGTCCTGATTTCCTTATATTTACACTGGTATAAATCAGGAATAAGTTCATTAAAGTGGTTGGGATTATTTTCATTTATACTGTAACTTCATTATGCTGCTCTGAAGCACTGTATATTTATGCTACCACTGCAGCGTGAAGGGGGCCATAGTTTCAAGTCCAATGGCCCTACGTGGGTGCAAGTGAGAGGAGATTGAATCAGGCTGGGACTATATCCAGCAGTTATTTTCTGCAGGACTGGGGTCTTTGATCGTAAAATAAGAGAACATGCTTTTCTGGAATTCTGCCTATCTGTATCTTTATACAATATTCACTTCTAAATAAGCCAGACAAACTACGGAATCTTTAACCGAAACATAGACTTGTCACTTTTAGTAGTCACCCATTTCCTTAGCCTGTAAACTTGGGGCTCTCAGATTATAGGTGTTTGATGCTTACATGCTTTTACATGTAAAAAAACCCCCCACTTTCTGATGCATTCTGGTTGCAACTCATTCTGGTTGCATAATATGAATGCCTAAAAGTCTGGCTGATTAAAAAGGACTAATTTTCTAGGTATGGGGGGGGGGAAGCTCTTAAAGATGTTCCCACAGATATCTGAATGGGAAGGAAGTTGAGAACCCTTTACCCCACTTGCTTTCAGTGAATGCTGCAGAAAAGGCATTTACTAGCTGCGAGCAAGGTGTAGGTTCAGGATATAAGGAAATCCTGGAGCGTATTCACAGAGAATGAAATATTATTTATAAAAGTGTCATTATTACATCTTAATTATTTATGTTTAAAAAAATGAATAATATATTTTCTGAGTGCTTGCTAATTATTAAATGACAGAAGCAACTCCACATTTCAATTAGCTTGCCTTTCCTGGCAACAACTTCAAATAAAAAAACAAACAAAACTCCAGCACATTGCCCTAGACTTCTGAGAGCTCTAGTTTTTCATAATGGCCTGGTGAGGAGAATGACTCTAAACCAGGAAAATGAAAATTCCCTGTTATTTTGGACCACAAAGGCATTCTAGGGCACTGGGTCATTTAGGGTGAACACCCTACTAACTGCCCGTTTTATTTTCTCTAAGTGCAAATATTATCAGTGAAAATGATGGCAACCATTTTACTTATATAGGTGACAATAATGACAAAAAATAACTTTATACCAGCACTGTTTCAGCCACACAGAAAAACATATGCCCCTTCCCAAATCTCTTGTACTCAGAAATTATGTTTTCACTGTAACACCAACTTTATGAGTTTTGGTCAGCCAACACTCGCCGCTGACATCTTCAACATAATGGGAAATATCAATATTACACCTAGGAGAGAATGAAAAAAACCAGAACTAAGCATCGTAATAAATCTACATTTTCAGCATTTGAACAGTAAATAAGCAAAGCCTGCTTAGTTTCATAATATGAATCCTTACTCAGCTCCTGTTCTCTGAGAAAGGATGTTTATCGTACTGCGGACCATATCCGCCAGCATCCCATAATTTAAAAAAAAATACTTCTCCAAGAATTAATTTCCGTGATTGGCATAGCTCTGGGTATGATTCTTTACGAATATGATGTGGCAAACCAACGCAGCTTTTTTTGTGAAAAATTTGACAAACGTTGCAAAAAGTCATTGACCAACGAGAGAAGTTTGTTCCTTCCTCCCTAGACAGAAAGGTGAGGCTTACTGGACATGGAAGGTTGGCCCAAAAACCTTGCCAAAGCTCGTTTGTCAAGCCCTATGGGCAGCCAGGAAAGGTGTAGAGCTCAAGGAGACCTCCTGGTTCTATTTCCAACTACAAGAATGATTAAAGCCGAGCGGTATTTGGGACTGCTGTAGATTGCGAGAACAGCCAAGCCAAGCCCAGAGGCTTCTTTCTCTGCCTGGAGTTTATCAATTAACTTGGAGCTTTTTATGTTGCAGTTCTAGCTGGAAGCTTCATTTGAACTTCCTCCGCAGACTTTAATTTCCATTTGATCTTAGAGAGACACCATCAAATAGTTTGGGTTCTATAAAGCTGAGCGATAACTTTATTGCTGTGTTTCATACCAAACCTGAAGAAAACATTCAGTGATTGCTGAAACATGATATTCACCGAGTTCTTTAAAACCACAATAGAGCTATGATTATTTACGTACTTAAATGATGGCTTTTTTAGTGGCAAGGTGGTGTACCTATTGAGAAAAATCTGGTTTTGATGCCAGTGAAGAGAGGGTTTGCAAAAGTTGCCATTTCCGATAATTATTTTTACTGCCTCTGCTATCTGTTGAATTACACGTGGACATGAAAAACCATGAACAATGACCAAAAGTGATTTTTTTTTTTTAAAGGAGAAAGCTTATGCATACATACTTAAATGGAATTTTCCTCCAGATAGACTTCTAGGTCTCACGACCACCCTCCCTCAAATTCTAAAACAGCCCTAAGTTTTGCATGTTATGTGTGGCAATGTTAGCACGATAGTATAATTTGCAAAGTCAAAGTATATATTGAAGACTTGAGATAGAGTTGCAGAGGATTAACTTAGGCTAGCTGCAAAGTCCAGCAGAGCCTTTGGGAAATTCTAGTCACACACAGAAACTGAATTATGCAGGTCTTGTCAACAGCTGCCTCAGCAGCGTATAACTGGTAAAGAGGAGTAAGGGAGGGTAAAAGTATGTGTTCATCCTTTTAGAAACGGGGAAAAGAAGTCTTTTATCCAATGTTTGAGAACCGCTTGTAGGGGTCAGAACATTTGTACTCCCGTGTCAAACCTAAGACAAAAGACATTTGACTGAGAGGATAAACAGATGTAAATACCTAAATGGCAGTTGTTGGCATCTGGCCAAAGGTTAGGGTTGTTCTCCCAAAGGTTGAGCTGATTAGACAATTAAAACAATGTCTCCTTTTTTGTCAATTTCCAACCTCTCTCTCCTTCTTTTAAAGTATTTATATTTTGAAAGACAATGTGTATAAAAAAGAAAAGTAAATAAAGACATCTTTATTTTCTAAAGATCAAAATGAGGAGATTAGACTACATTCCAGCATGTCTGAATCTATGTCCTCTCACAACCTTTTATGAAGGAGACCACAATGGTTGCCAGAAGAAAAAAAAAAAACAAACCCAAAACCAAAAGACAACCTGTGTGTCTTTGTGCAGTGTTGAATTATGCCCAGAGAAATCTATAGCAGATTTCTAGATATATGTCTGACTCTGATCTCTCTACATACTAGCTTAAATCAAGAGGAACTCCTGACTTGTGAAAAGTTAATATAAGATCAAAATCAGAACTATGTACTTCATTAAGGTTGTGACCAAGATATTTATTGTGGTTTGAGAACAGACAAGATTAAACCACTACAATGCCAATAATTGTACACTGTGTGGGATTGTTGGGGAAGGAATGTAAAAGAAGTCATTGCAAACTGACTCCTCCCTCTCATGTATTTTGTTTATATTTCAAGGCAAATGAACGTGCTCTGTTTTGTAACCGATGGAGTAAGTCTTCTGTTTGATATGGCTTACAGGCCTATAGCTGTAGCATCGGAGTGTTGATAGCAGGAGTTCTCTCGCAATTTTCGTTGCTGAGATGAGTGATTACACAGCTACTGGTCCATATCTGGTTGCCACTACCTTTATATCTCCACATTTAAATGCTAATTCCCTATGAAAATGAAAACGTGCATGCCAGTTTGCCTGCTGAAAATGAGTCAGTGTAAAAATAAATAATCAAGTTATAAATAGAAAAATAGAGCCTGTATGTAATTTCTCTGCCCTTCCCTGCAAGCCGTTGGGCGCAGCTAATGGTGGGTTTCTTAAGCAATGGAGGGGTAGCAGAATGGAGGGGCACTGCATTAATCTGGGGACCAATCTGTGTTGCTACTTCTCTTCCCTCTGTAGGTAAAGCAGTTTTCAAGAACATGTCATTACTTTCTGTGTTTGACAGCAGGAACTAGTAGTATCTGCAATTTGCTGAATACTAGACACAAGCTTCCATGTGGCTGCTTTGCATTAGTTATTTGGTTCCCTTACCATTGTTCAAGTTTCCTTTATGCTAAAAGTGCTTCCACAGCCTAAATATCAAAAGTAACATATAGAGGGATAAGTATTCCTACTTGAAATGCACTTTTCTGTGTTTTTTTGTTAATTTCTTTACTTTGACCTTTGGAGAAAAAAAGGAGTCTGTTTCTCACTAAGCACACAACAAGCGAACTCTATAAAGCAAGCACCTTTAATTAATATTGTCTTTACAACTGCACTCTTTATCAGAGATCGAACACAGGTTTGGGGCAGAGATACACCCATTTGTAATTCAGATCTGATACTGTTTGCTCCAAGAGGTACTAAACCGCTAATGTTAGTTAATTAGGACTTTGGGGCCCAATTTTCAAAGATGGGTGATAAAAAGCAATAAATTATTATCTTCAGCTTGATTCTGCAAAGCTTTCTCTCCAATAAAGAGGGCAGTTTGTAGTAACAAGCAAACAATAGGTAAGTGCTAACCTCTTATATTGGTAATTCCTTTAAGAGTAAATGAAACAATGTATTTTCACTAGCTGTATGTTTTTAATTATCTACAGATATTTTTAGCAATTTTTCTGTCATGACTACAGTTGCTTTCCAGGGAAGAAGGAAGTATGTCTTTCAATCTACCTATAAGCCACTTAGGAAAATTAAAACTCATATTTGTCAAGAAGAGATTTGCTCACCTACTTAAACTTGAAAAAATTTCAATAGAGCTACTAGATCAGTAACGCATTTTGGACAGTCAGGCCTTAATTATCAACTTAGCCTCAAATGTTGGCAAGATTCTCCTTTAGTCTGTTTTTGGAAAGTTCCATATGCAAACCTATTGTTTTCCACACAGGGATTTGGGGGTGGCTCCAGGTACAAAGGAGAATGGCTGAATTTCGTTTCCCGTTGAATCTACTCTAAGCAGCAAGGGACTGCCATGTACCGCCTGGGACGGTGTTGGAATTCACCAGTCTAGTTTTGCAACCCTGGGCAAGTCACGTAAAACTGTATTTGTAAACTAGAGATAGTGATACGTATTTGCAAATGTTCTGTGGGAAGCTTAATCAGTTAATATTGTTAAGCATTTGAGATAGCTATGTAGACAGCATTGCACTTTATCACACACTTACTGGCATTGTGATCTTTTTATTTGGGCTTACTTTGCATGGGTGTAAAATGCATGCTCGGATGTGCAACTCCTAGGTCTTTTCCACGCAGAACAGTCCAGGCTCTTCTAATCTCTTCTCATTACCTGTACATAAAGCTCTTTCAGTACAGATATTGGGGAAGTTTGCCCATTAACCTATCCCTAATGTAACCTATTTAATGGTTGCTGTTCTCGAGTCCTGTGAATAACTCCTAGTTGTGCAGAGCTTCAGTTTGTAAAAAGTTGTTGCTAGCTTTCACCTGCCCACCGCTGAACCTTCTGTTTTCCTGGGTCTTTTAACAACTGGTGTGAAGTAGATCAGCCTTAAGCTGATTTCTGCCATGCCAAGGGGCTGACCCTATGCCCAACGGTCACAGAATCATAGAGAAAGAGATGGGGTGGTAGCTATTTATACGTTTTTTGTGGCTTCCCCCAAACCTAGGCTGTATCTATTTCTGTTGAGACTGTGGTTCTGGCCCATGGTGCATGGACACTGCTTATGTTGCAAACACTCCCATAATTCAACCATTACAAGTAGTAGTGGTAGTAAAATAATCTTATCTGCAACTCATCAGAGCTTTTTTAATTGAATTTTACTTAACATTAGTGTTGAAAGAGACAGGCTCAACATGCAGCCTTGACTTCGAAACCTCTGGCGTTTTGCGGGTGTTAGTCACATCCTTAACATTACAGTAATACAGTTTTTGTGGCTTAATATTTACATATTTTTATTGCTGTCTGAAAGACAAATGGGAAGAAGATGATCACAGGAGAAGCCTGGAGCAGGATTTTAATATGTTGAATTAAAAAAATAGGCACATATATATATGTATATATATGGGAATGTAAACTTAAGGTTGCATAGGTACGTTAAAAGCATTAGGAGACACAAAAGCAAAGGCTGGCAAAGCAGCATTTAGTTGCCATATAGAAATGCACTGTATTTTGTGGCGTACGTATAGTGGGACACTTGAAACCAAGGGAAAAATATTCTAGAAGTTCAGGGAGCTGAATTAACATCACCAAAGAAGTCATAGTTTTTACATCTTTATTGTAACTTTGTAGCAGTACCATTTAAAACAAAAGGCTAAATTGGAAACTCTTACCTCCTGGAGCTCCTCTGATGTTTACTGGAATATACCTGAATAATTCTGAACAAGGAACTGAAGATTAAGTGTAATTTTTCCACCTATTTTGTGATAGAGTTACACAATCCATCCCATTTTAAACCACCCTGATGCACATCGTTAAAGTCTCCATTACCTGTGTTGCACACCCTTGAACAATGACGTCTTGGCTCACAAGCAAACTCTCTTCCCTGTTAGATTGTGCGCTTGGGAGAAAGCTCCAGCTACAGGCGATGAGGGCTCCTGCCAAATTCCCTCCCCAACACCAAGCTCTTGACCCCCTCTACCTAAGGAGGGAGAATTACCCTTTACGACACCATTTCACATCATGGATGAGTCATGGTAGAAGGGCAAATCATGCCTTCTGCCGGAAAAGAAGCGTGTGTGTGCCCCAGCACCTAGCAGGGGACTCCAGGTGCTTTTTCAGCTCTTTCCACCTGTCTTGCAGTGAACACTATTCATGGGGGATCATTGCAGTGCATGTTATGTGGATATTATGGGGTTTTGAAATCAGCAGAATTTAAAGCAGGGTGAAGAATAATCCAGCCTAACATTCAGAGAATCATGTCCTGAGCTCTTAAGCGCTCCTCACCTCAACAGACTGAAAGCAAGAGTTTCATTGGCAGTAGCTGAATAAAAAGAGCAAGAAGAACAAGTTCTACTAGGAAATGGGAAATTACCCATTCTTATTGACCTATCCTGGAGTCATTTCTAGGTTTTATTAAGAGAGGCAGTAGAAATCTGAATTTGTCTGTGATGAGTGCAAAGCACATTCTGTTTTTCAGAAGAGACATAGAAGAAAGTGCTGATGCTGCACAATGGGATTTGAAGGTAGCTGAAGGCAGAGGACTCCATATCTGTAGTCTTTTAATGTGTTTTAATGAAGAAGCAAAAGGGTTTATAGGTTAGAGTGGGAAAGTGGAGGGCACATGCTTTCTCTGACACCAATGCCTTGCGAAGCTTTTGAGCCTCAAATTGAACTGTGAGTTCAAGTGTCCCCAGAAAGAGAAGACCTGTCTCAGTAAGATTGGCACTTCAGAGATATGCAGATATTGGCTTTTTGCTCATCTCATGGGAGAGGCCACTGATCTGATTAGGCCACCGGACTTATTTAGAGGACCAAAATAATTTTGAAATGTTTTTCAAAATTATGGGAACAAATGCATGTTTTTTTTTCCTCTACTTTGATATGATTTGAAATTGTAAAATGATCTGACTCAAACTTTCAAGGAGGTAGAGGGGAAAAGAACCCAGCACATTTACATCTCTTTTGCACAGAGTCCAAACAAAGTACTGACTAGTGAGGGCATGTGAAAATGGGTTATTATATTGGAAATCAGATTAGCGCTTTAACTCTCATGTTTTCTTAGGGAAAACAACAAGAACATAGATGTTGACTGTATTCATTACAGTATCGTTAAGTGTTCTGTGGAAGACCATTCTAGGCCAAAAATCAATTGCTTTAGTCCAAAGGGGAAAAAAAAAAAAAGCAGCGTTCTTATCTCTCTTTTCTAAGAGAGGGCACTTCAGGTATTGCAGAAAGAAGGCTGTTATTAATTTGGGCTGTTTCCCATAGGAATGCTAGGTGGTTGTGGAGCCAGAATTCGTGTTAGGACACATGCTTTAAGTTAATTGTTTGTGTGAGAGTAAATGGCTGCAGGTCAGGATTGCTTGTTTAGTCTGGGAAAAGTACACAGGAGTACTTAACAGGGGAAATAAGAAAAAGGGAGGCTTTATCCTCCAGTGCTAAGTTTGGAATAACCAGTTCTAGATGAAGCTGTAGGCTGAATTCAGGGAGTAACCTGGGTGGAGAGTTTGACTCCTTGAAAGCCAGCCTCAGCATTCCAGTGGAAAAGGTGCCATTTGTGCGAGGTGATGATTATCTTCTTCCTGATTCGGAGCACCTCCTGGAACCAGTGGGAGCTGACGGTGCACGGCTCAGGCACAGAGGATGCGCCTTTCCCCGTTTCAGGACTTGGAATTATTTTGGGACTTCCTTAATGAACTCTAGTAAATTTTTCTGGCTAACAAAGACACCTCATTAAACCAAATAATCTAAGGAAGCAAATGAAAAAAGCTTTGCTTGCAAGGTACGCCACCCTATTTAATTTGCATTTTCAACCTTCAACTCACTATTTGCTATAACTGAGATCAAGCTGACTGGTTATTTTCTCAGCCTGCAAATCCCTTCCTTGGTTCTTTTTTAGAACTTTATAGGCTTCATTCTTAGGGCTCCTTGTACCACAAATACTTTGCAGAAATACATCTTGCTAGTCTTCCTAAAATAGAAAGGATAACACTAATTGTAAAGCACAACTGTGAATTTAGGACTAAGTTGTAATACATTTGCTTCATATAAAGTTATATTCAGAAAACAGTCTACCGAATTTAACTTGAGGATTTGTGCAGTAAGGCAGTAGACCCCAGAGTGAGAGAAATGTCACAGTTTGGTCCTTAATACTGTATAAAGCAATTTTAGTACAAAATTTGAAAAATCTGTCATCCTTTATATCTTATTGTCATGTGTTTTATGAAGAACAAAAAAATCCCCTGACACAGTTGTGTCCTTGTAAGAGGACTTGCATGTTAGGCAGAGAAAATTACGATCTCTTGGAACTGCATTCTGATCAAGTTTGGACTTATGGAGTTAACCATTTGTAAGTAAATATGCAAGCTTTTCTGCCACATAACAAGACTGACTTATACAGTGTTCAAAGAGAAACCCCTAGGAATCAATTGGCTTTATTTGCAAGCATATCTCTGCTTGCTACTGGTACTCTGAGCTCCAAGTGTCATTTTGAGATTCAGCAGCCGTTTATAAATAAGTTATAAGGGCTGAATGCTAAAAGGATAAAGTCTGAAATGCTATTTTTTCTTCCCTAAATTGAAAATGCCTATGACCATGTGGAACTTATGTTGCTCATGTGTAAGAATATGGGCTCTCACCAGAGGCATGGTTCACATTAAATCTCAGTATTATACCACCATGTATTTTTGCAGTTCATTGTGAGAGAACATTATTCTTGAGCCAGCCTGGTCAAGGTTGCGAACACAGGGGCAGAAACCTTAAATCTGTTGGCAAATCTGCTGCGGCCTATTGTATATCTCTGAGCACACCACAGTGCTTCTGTTCCCATCTTCATCCTTTGTCTGCATAGCCTATATAGACTGAAAGACCTTTGAAGCAAGAACTTTCCCACCGTGTTTGCAAAGGGGATCTGATCTCACTTGAGACCCCAAGGGACTGCTGAAGGAAAAATAGTAGGAATAATTGCATTCAAAATTGGCGAAGGGAAGAATATTTCTTTACTTTCAGAAACAGAATGAGTTGCTGTATTACATCTGTAGCATTTTTTTTTTTTCCCCAGGACATCAGAAGGCCTTTTTTCTCTTAATCAAATCTTTAAATATCATTTCCCTTACTCAGTGAGGAAGGGACAGAGTCCTCACTGTGTTGCTACATGATTAGCCAAAGTCCGCAACACATGCAGAACTGAAGCTCAGGGGTATTTTATAGTTTAGAAGTTTTATTTAGGGATTCAGAAGTTTACATTTTTCGCCTCTGAAATCAGCTACAGTGTGATTGTTCTGTTATTGTATCATTCTCACAGGGCTCACTTTGCATCAACGGAGTAGATTTAGTTGCTAACTCTTAACACTTCTCTTCCTTTCATGAGTTACCTGATGAAACTATATTCATTGACTCAACAAGCCCCCAACACGGGGATATTGTTAATCAAAAATTGGAGATATCTTTTCTGTTTGTTTCTGATATGCTGTGTTTTAAATATGCAATGCTATAACAGCAAAAAGTAATTTTTAAGAGAAAAAAACCCTGTCTGTCCTAAACAATGCGTGGATTGGAAGAATTAAACATGAATAAAAGGAGTTGGGAGCAGGTATTTGCAGTTGTGAGACTTCACAAATTTGTGAAAAAAGACGTGCCGTGACTCAGCAACCTATGTTATCATTCAAAACAAAGAATTAAAGAAATGTGAGTTAATGAAAGCTATGTTATATCAACTTCAGAGTTGATCTGTTAGTGGGTTTGGTCCTGCAAAGGTAGTATGGGGTTATGTAGTAAGACAATGTTTTTCATTACTTCTTCATATTTTCCATTATTTTTAATATTATTTTCTTCTAATTTCATTATTCACAATTAATTTAATCAATTCATGTTATAAGAAGGACTAGTCTGACTTTCATTAACAAATAAGTGTATTAATCTCAAAAGTTTGATCTTACAATGTAGGTCACTGTATAAAATTATAGTCTTTCTTCAGTTGTCTTTTAACTGGTTGTTCTTCTCTACGCTCTGGGACTCTTGGTATCATAGCCAGGAAAGAAAGTCTTCTTGATGATTCATTTTTGTGTAAGACACACCTCCTGCAATTTATGAGTATGTGGGATAGTAAAGGTTGTACATTCTGTTGGGTGATGACACCTCTCCTCTCCTCTCCTCTCCTCTCCTCTCCTCTCCTCTCCTCTCCTCTCCTCTCCTCTCCTCTCCTCTCCTCTCCTCTCCTCTCCTCTCCTCTCCTCTCCTCTCCTCTCCTCTCCTCTCCTCTCCTCTTCTCCTCTCCTCTCCTCTCCTCTCCTCTCCTCTCCTCAACTCTAATTAGGCCATGCCATTAAACTTCTGCAAGATTATTTGAACTGATTTATGACCTTGGTAGTCAAGGGCCTGACCTCAATCCTGTGAAAGTTCATGAGAATCTTTTAACGGGGACTGAGCATTTATGTGGTAGAGCATCTCCAGTGTATCTGGAGATTTCAAAAGTACAGTGGATATCTTGGTTGATTTTCATAGGAACATTTCTGTTCACCTTGTGAAACTTCAAGTCGTGGAATAGGTACATTGAAATAGGCTTTTGTTATGCCAGCAGCCTGCATCTCTAACTCAGTGAGGAACTCAGCACATGCCTAATATCACCTACATGACACTGGTGCTGGAGCGTGTCCAAAGAAGAGCAACAAAACTAATGAAGGGTCTAGAGAACAAGTCTTATGAGGAGCAGCTGAGGGAACTGAGGTTCCTGAGTCTGGAGAAAAGGAGGCTGAGGGGAAACCTTATCGATCTCTACAACTACCTGAAAGGAGCTTGTAACGAGGTGGGTGTTGGTCTCTTCTCCCAAGTAACAAATGACAGGATGAGAGGAAATGTCCTTAAGTTGCACCAGGGGAGGATTTGATTGGATATTAGGAAAAAAATTCTTTACTGAAGGGGTTACCGAGCACTGGACCAGGCTGCCCAGGGTAGTGGTTGAGTTGCCATCCCTGGAGGTATCCAAAAGACATGTAGGTGTGGCACTAAGGGACATGGGTTAGTGATGGGCTTCACAGTGCTAGGTTAACAATTGGACTTCATGATCTTAAAGGTCCTTTCCAACCTAAATTATTCTATGATTTTATAATTCTATGATTCTATGACCAAGTGTTTTATTGAACAGGGAAAGATGGTACCATTCACTTAAAGCTGATTTTAAATGTTTTATTGAACAGACCACTGAATGCACTGGAAAAAATGTGTCACTAGGAATTGGTCAGGACATAAAGTTGCTTTCTGTTTTGTTAGGCAACAGGAGAAGCAACTGTTCTGAAAGATAAATGGCCCATCAGTCTACCATTGTTAAGATACTGAAGGAGCAACACAGAAGGGAATAGCTTGCTTTGAGTTGACCTTACCTTGCCTGAAATGTCTGGGGTGGATTTTTTTCACCTGCTTCAGCTCTTTAAAAAGTAGGTATCCAAAACTGAACCAGTTACTCCAGCGACCCTTACACACATCAGAGAGAAAGGTGTATCTTTAAGACACTGTTTCTCAAGTCTGTTTGAGATGGTTATTTTAAAAGAAAGTAAATACTTGTGCCCTGGAAATGCTTCTTTTTTTCTCTGTTGACTATGAAGGATATCTACACAGCCAGCTTAGGCAGAAATGATTACACTGTAGAAATTCATATTAGATACGATGAATCAGATCAATTTTCTACTGCTGAATTGACTGAAGATTTTTCTTTGCCATGACTTCCAAATACGTCCCCAAACTCAAAGACTTGTTCTTGATTCAGGCACAGCATTTGATATAAAGTCACAAAACCCTTGAGCTGACAGGAACTTATGATAAAGACTGTGGTGGAGAGAAAAAAATATCTCTTTAAGTGTCTAGAATAGTTTTGGCCCCTCATTGTCTGTTTGGGGCTTATACCTACTTTGGACCATCCCTCAGTTTCATTTTTTTGTTTTTTTCTGTTGAGGGAACAAGAAAATATAGCTATGAATGGAAAGAATTATTCTAAAGGACCTGGTCTGAAAACCTAGAAAGTCTCCTCCAGTCCTGTGTTCTTACATGTAGGCTGAGGAGGTGGAGCATAGAAGAAAGGAGTCAGGCGTTGGAATGGTTTGTCTTCGGTGTGATTGGTTCATCCATTCTTCATTTGAGTTATTACCTGGATTGGTGACAAGCTCCATGATTACATATAATACTGGTGCTCAGACTAAACCAAAGAAGTAAAATATTGGAGTGGAAAAAAATAAACAAGCCAAACCAAACTACTAAGAGACGATCTTCCTTATTTCAGTGGCAAAAAACTGCAAGTTTCACTTCTCTGCATCACCTGAGTTATATGGTTATACAAGTTTAGTTTTAGTTCTTGATCTGCCATTGAAACATACTTTTAATCAAAATAAGCATAGGTTGAGAGGAAGCAGAGGTTGATCACTCAGCTAAAGGATATCTTTTTCATAATAAAGTAAGAAAAAGCAGGATTATCAATCACTGAAACTGTGTGTCTTGAAAAAAGTTGCACATTCCAACAAGAAAAATCAAATTAGCAGAGTGTCAACACAACCTAAAACGAGGCAGTTTGACAAAATGCTCAATCTACTTATCTGGAGCTGGTCACGAAAGCAGGATACTTTTTTTAAGTGTCATGGTTCTGAAACTGGATCTTGCACCTTATGAACAAACAGGTAGAATTTGAGCTTATACAGAACTGCTCACAAGGACAGTTGCTTCTCTGACAAAGAAGGGACAGGTAAAATTGGTATTTACTTCAGTGATGCAACATGTATTTGACAATATATATAAAAACTAGAGAACTTTGAAGCAAGCATATAGGACATGTAAGAAACTAATTATATATGAATATAATATATACTGAGCTTTTTAAAAGCATAAAGCTACCTGTTGACCTTTGCAAATGAAAGAAGGATTATCCGGACACTAAGCCACGCGCAGTGTGTACATTTTGCTGCTCTGGAAATTTTCCAAACATACACCACTTTGAGTGCTACTAAATGTCTTTAAAAATATTTAAAGGGATTTAACTAATTTTCTTGAAAATTCTGCTTTTTTTTAGCCTGCTATATAACTGAACACTAACTTCCTAATGCTTTTCAGTGTGCATTATGCACATGTAAGAGGATATGATATAAATGGAAGTGGTTTAGGGGCTATGCCAAGGAATGTTTAGAGAAAACATTGACATTTCCTATCACATATTGATGAGAGAAGTTTGCTGGTGTACTTCATCTATCAGCTGAGAAGTGTCTTAAGTTCGAAATCACAAAGGACACCCACATTCCTGGCTTTCTAGAGCAACTGTGCTCAGCAGTTCCTTTGAAGAAGCTCTAACTCTCCCCTTGGATTCTCAGTACTACACAAAAGGGATTCAGCTGTTTTTAACTGTTGGCTTTGCAGATCACTCAAAAAGAGCTCTGTTTAGCACCTTCTCCAATCTCTTCAGAGTGCACGAAGGGCTGATACAGAAAACAGTGAACATAACCTCATCCAGCGGTATATTTCAAACCTTGCAAACTTAACCATTGCATAACGCCCTCAGATTATAACCTCTCCTTGCTGTTCACACTGGGAAACTCTCATTCATGTTCCTATTGTTTTGCATTCTGGTTTAATGTCGCAGACATGTCTCTGGCTTTGACAGATTAAATCTTGCAATGCTCCTCAGAGATTATTTTTGAGGCTAATGCACTGACCATCTCCCCTCTTTTTTTGGATCCTGCTGATAGCTTACTCTCTATTCAGTGTTTCTCATAGTTTTCAGAGATCCTCCCGGCTCTCTTTACCTCCTGGGTTTCTCTTCTGGGATGTTGTCTCTGGACTAGAATGTCACCTCCATCAGTCAATATTTTAACTTGAAAACAAATCCTTCCTGGTGCCATTCCTGCCTGCTTAATGTGTTTCAGGTGTTCATATTTTCCTCTTTCAAGTTCTTTCTTGAAAGGCATTTTCTATAATGTTTACTGAAAATGTGCAGCCAAGGAAGCTGCTGATGTGTTCTGGCCATCTCTTGTCTTGCTGGCCAGTACTGCCTCCTCTCTTTGTCTTCTTGTTGATCTCTGAGACTCTCTTTTTGATTGTCTGCTCATATAACATAAAGAACAATGGGCTTGCCTGGTAGTATGTAAATAATATCTAGTAATGTCTGTGTGTTTTCAAGTGGAATCCTGGGTAAAATAGTAAAGAAATCAGCACAAAATTGAACATGTTTTATAGAAATTAAATTTAAAAAAAATACATAAATTCAGACCGTGTGCTGAGCAAGGAGCAACAATAATGAAAAAGAAAAAAAGAGCTTTATAGACATACGAGTCCACTTATGGACTAATGAAAAAATCCTGCCCTATATCTCTCCAGCTGAGAAATGGCAGAGACTCTGTTGTCACACATCATGAAGGCTCACCCTGTGTAGCTGCTGTAGAAATTCCTGCACCTCCCCACTTTTGCATTTGATATATATTTAAATCCTAGTAATCCTGGCTCTCAGCTGAATATCAGTCCCAAAGAGATTTAGGATAGGGTAAGCCAAGGGTTGTGAGTCCATAGCTATGCAAATTCCAGATTCACTGGGGAAACGCAGCAAGGACTCCTAGAGCTTATGAGATGGAACAGAGTTCAGAGCTTCTGGTTTTGAGGCAGATCATCAGTCTGAAATGCAAATTGCTATATTTGGTTTTCCTTTTTTAGTTATTACTCTTTTCGGTGTCTGATCTGGAGGGAAACTTGCAGCTAATAGCAGTAAAACATTCATGTTGACATGCACAGACACGGACACCCGGACAATACTGCAAGTAATTTCCATAAAAAGAATTAGGGAGTGAAGTTGCTTTGCCTGGGAAGAGTGCTATACTGGGCAAATTTCCACTGACACCACCAGATGAAATATATTCGGCCACCACAATCTCTTAAAACTAAATGCAAAGTGAGGCTGTCTGACTCAAATTTTTGTAGAGTGTTTCAAAACACTAGTTTCTACACTTTGCCATGTCTGTCTTTTTTCTCTAAAGACCAGCAAAAATTGGTATATCCTTGCAGAGAGGGAAACAGAGGGAAAGAAAAAGGAAGATCGTTTTTTGGTTTATTTTTTGTGGTAGTGAGTCACATACCATGGTCATGACCAGCCTTATAAAATTCTAGATAGTCATAACAGACCGCAAAGGAGTCACAAAGTCATTATAGTCAGTGTATTAATAATCCTCATGCTGTAATAAGGAGTGTCCAAATAGCCTATGACATCAGAGACCTTTATAGCTCCAGAGGAACTATTAGATTTTATCTTCTCCTGAATCCGTAGATTAAAGAGTCCTCAACGAGACCCTGACACAATAAAACATAACGATTTCAAAAGAGTTGCTATGTTCTATTATGTCAATAATTTGCATACTAAGGAGCCCCTGTGGTATCATAGTCCTTGACATTACAGAACATGGACTTGGTACGTACTGAGTGGCATTTACATTACCAGACAGTCCATACACAGGAACTGTTGAATATTATATCTGCAAAAGAAAACAAGCTTCACTTGAGTTTTAATTAAGAAAATTAACACAAAATATCCTCTGTTGTTTCCTAAACCCGTAAAGACATGAAATGTGAGGACAAACTAACTTCTCATGTAATCCTGAAGGCTGGATTCTCAGCTACTTGCAGGAGAGTAATTCCTTTAACCTCATTTATGAGGATACTATCCTTAGTCTTTGTACTCACAGCATCACAAATGTCTTGGTGTTATATGTTAGCTTATGTAACCCACAGACCAATATGTTTTCCTGCAAAAGCATGAATTAAGGAACAAGCAGGTGCTTTAACACTGAATATCTCCCTTTTTTTTTCTGTGTGGCTGGGTAAGTGACATCCTTAACCTGACTTTAACAGTGTGTATGTGAATATTTCTCTGTAGGTGAAGAGTTCCCTCTATGTGAATAGTTTTATGTGTGCTGTAGAAGAATTAACGTCTCTGTATAAGATGAGAGGAAGAGAATCAACCATGACTGTTGGAGGGACCTTCACTCTAGATAGTGGGAAAATTTTTTTACTCTGCTGAGCACAAGTCCTGCTGTTAATAATTGAAGGTTGCTTTGTGGAGAAAGGACTGTCCGTATCCATCATTTTGAAGATGAAATTTTTCAGGTTCTCTCTGTTTTATGCCATATCAAACAATTCTACAACATGCAATTCACAAGTCGCATGACCAGCTCCAAGTTTCTGGTCTTTGAAAAGTTTGCTATTTTGACTTAAGTATTGAGATACTTCTTTTCTATTACAAAGAAGATGCATCTTTTGAGGATTCAAAGAAGCAAAAAAGAATATCCTCATTTTCCTTGACAGAATGCTTGCTGTGTTCTCCATGTTGAAGACTGGCAAATATGAACAGACGGGTTTACCCTTTTATCCCTTCTTGTTACCAATGTGGCTTTTAGGTCTTTCTCCAAATGAAGCACTCTGCAAGACATCCGAAGATAAAAGAGAAAGAAGATGAACTCACCTACATAGAGCTTATGAAGGCTTTAACATTTTGATTGATAATGTTTCTGTACCTGTGGCACATATTTTAAAACCCCTCTACAACTGTGAGTGAAAATACTTTTGCGAACACTCATAGTGTGCCCATATGTGTGTATAAAAACGGTAGAACAGAACGAGATTTAAACTTAGAGAATAGGCACATTCTGTTATTGATTGTTGTTATGCAAGACTTGTAAGACTTCTGTGATGGAATGGTGGTAGCAGGAAGCCTTAAAAAGCGATGTGGTCCTTGCATGAGTTTTGCCTAAATTTATCAGTTTGCTGGGGTTTTTTTGCTTGCTATTCCAAGAAAGAAATTAACACCTTGTCAGCATGGCAGAGGAGAGAAACACAGTAAGTCTTCATAGATCATTGACAACTACTGATCTCTTGTGCACTGTAGGCAGATTGCTCTAAACAGGAGACCTAAATTTATCTCTAGCTAATAGATAGGCAAAGAAAATCAAAGCCCTGATATGCACTCACTGTAGAGGGGAGAGTTCTGCATCCCTAATCACATGGGGTCTTTCTTCTACATAAATGCTCTTCTGTAAATACATTTAAAAAAATGTTATTTCTAATACAAACGAGTCTTGGCCATTCACAAAATGGATTGTAGAGTTTACTGCTCTCCAAAGCATTTGGCTGTGAGAGTGAAAATGAGTGCAACTGAAATTTGAAGAAATGTATCTGTGCAAATAGTGGGAAAACTGTGGTCAATGATTCTCTGAAAGACTGAAAGAAGTTATGCACTATGCATATGCATCTGCAGGGACTGAGTGGATGCGCTTGCATCATCGTTCAAGCTAGTCTAGTTGGGTTTCTTGCACGTTTTACACAGGGTTATTTCAAGAAGGGCTTGATCTTTTTTCCCTTCGCAAAGCACTGACTTTGCTATAGTTGTTGTTATTGCTGCACTAATGTTATCATACTCTGATTATTTTCACTGTGTATGTGTTTGTTGCTTCCTGTACAGTGTATAACTTTTTTTGCAGGCAAAAGCCAGAGCAGCAGACCCCTTTTAATATAAAACCTATTAAAAGCTGCCATTCTTAAATTAGCTCAGCAAAAAAAGTGTATTTTATAGTCAAGCAAGCAGTAATTGGACACTGTGGCTATGAGTGGCCCTTGTGGTGTTTGGACCAAGTCCAAATGTACCTTCTGTCTGTCTCTGACACAGGCAGACAATAGTAGTATTATTTACTGTGCTGGCTCTGTGTAATTCGACAGGCCAGCTGCAAGAACAAAGAACCACTAACATTTTGCCCAGCCCTATTCCCAACTGAAGGCCCATCTACATTTCATAAATAATTTCCTAAAATACTGGATTCTCTTTCTCTTCTATAGCCTTTACTGTGCTAATTTAGAGAATAAAAGTTAGCCTTGCAAACAGTGTCCTCTTCCTGTGCTGTCATTCATTTTCATCTTTTGGACACGATCCCTGTATTGACCCCAGAGCGACTATTGTGTATGGCTTGTCTCCTTAGCTGTGCTCAGGAGTAGGGAACTAGCCCTGTTACTGACTTTCCTGTGATTCTAAAGTTAACCAAAGGGTTTGGGGATGGGTCATTTAACTCCATCTAATAAGTGACTGACCTCTTGTGATGTTATTAAAATGCAAAAGTTTAAAAGGTATTTGGGAAGAGCACCCCTCCTACACAGCCGTAAGCAACATGTGAATGGACACAAGAGGGAGTATTAGGTAATTGTTAATATTAGGGGGATTGGGATCAAGGGATTCCTGGACCTAATATTATCTGTAGCTTTGAGTTTGGTTTTACATCCTTGGGCAGCTTTCAAAATGTAACTTATCGAGAACAATGAGACAGCATGTGAACAACCACACCTCCAATTTATATCCATTGTATCTGCATTTCCAACCAAGGAAAAGATGAGAAGAGCTGTTACCTGTACATTTTTGCATATAACCTCAGGCTTCCTGAAAGTTAAGGCAACTAAACTGCATCTGTAAAATGGGTATAATGACTTCTCATTAAGGACCTTTCTTGCCATTAGTGTCCCCTGTTTTCTCACCTGATTCCACTGGTAGCCTCTTCACCACCTTTTGCTGCCATTTCCCATAGTGGACGCTAGGAACATATGCGAGAACATTCACAGGTGAGTGGCAAGCACTGGGAATGGACTGGGAGCTCAGTCCTCTGATATCTGGGTACTGGGCAGGCAGGTTGGCGGGAACTGGGTGGAGGAGGCAAATTAATTGCAATCAGTAAAGAACTAAAATGAATGACTCCCTTTGGAGACAGAGAGGAGATGGGAATTCTCTGACTCATGATCCCATCACCATTCCTCCGGGGCTTCTCCTAGAGTGCTGCTGCTACATGCCAGCCCTTACACAAGGCTGAAACAAAAGGCTCTCTCTCTCCTTCACAGAATGCAATTTCCATGAGGCATGGACAAACTGCATTTGTTCACAGACATATATGAATATAGAACACATGCTCACGGTGTTCTGTAAATAATAATCATAATACTTACAGAGTTGTGTTGAATTCTGCCAGGTAAAGAGATTAATCATAGAATAGCTTGGGTTGGAAGGGACCTTTAAAGGCCATCTAGTCCAACCCGCCTCAATGAGCAGGGACACCTTCAACTAGAGCAGGTTGCTCAGAGCCCCGTCCAACCTGACCTTGAATGTTTCCAGGGATGGGGCATCTACCACCGCTCTGGGCAACCTGGGCCAGTGTTTCCCCACCCTCATTGCGAACAATTTCTTCCTTATACCTAGTCTAAATCTACCCTCATTATTATGTCAAAATGCATCTGTCCGTGTGAAACACGTACAGTGACACAGCTCTTTGAATTTTTAAACGTGATCCTAGGAATCCCTTAAATAATTTGTTAGGTGCTTATCAGAAATCTCTTTGCCTACTATTTAGTTGGGATTTATAGACAATTATCTCCCCGCAAAAGAAATGCTTTCCGAGTGTCACAGTGTATGGATAAACACTGACCAGCACCCTCAGAAAACATGCTGTGAGATGAAATGATAGAAGCACAAAAGCAGACTATGTGGTTGCTAATCAGCCAACTGGGGCATGCTGGCAGCAAGGTTTGGTTTCTTTTAACTACTCCAGCCCCTGGGAATACACTGCTGCCTAAAACCACTTTGACTGCCCTCAGTGTTGAGCATAGGTGTTCAAAAAGATCTGCTTCAGTGTTTACTGCTTCAGTTTGTTTTGATGGACTTACGGAAAGTCTTGATTTATGTCAGAAATTCCCCAATATAAGTGTTAGTGGTATCTAAAAAGGATGAGCTAATTTTCTCATAGGTAGAAATTGCCTTGATTTCTCCAAAATCTGGGTCTCCAGCACATTCACACACAGAGAAAATTTCTCTGATAAATTAAACAACACTAAGCCAGGCTGACAGGATTTTTTAATTTATATATTTATTTATTTTTCAGTGTGTATTCAACAGAATATGGGTCAGCCAAATTTAAGAGCTTAAACTAAATTAAAACACCCAGCTTGATGAGAGGTACCACAAATGACAAATTCCTGGAGAAAGCTGAATTGCAGGTGCTGAGGTGCAGACTTGGTGGCCTGCACAGTGAGAAAGCAAACTCCTCTTCAGGCTGTGGACAAGGTTTGGCATTAAGGTATATCGCTACTGGGAGGTACATGCTAAAGATGCCTAGAAAAAGAAAATATTAAGTTGGGAAAATTTGTTTGGGTTTTGTGCTTCATCAGAATGAAAACATAAAGCATTTGTAGGATTTTTCAGAAATAGTAATTTTACCGTCTCCATCTGTATTAGCAAAGAATCCTCACATGGGGCACACACTCAAGATGCAGGAAATCCTCAGCAGAAGAGTTTATGTGTTGTTTGATTTGGGATTCAAAACCATGACTCCAATACACAAGGTGTAAGACCTAATTCCTACACTTTTGTAGGATAGGTTTTACAGTTTCATCTTCGGTCCCGCAAAGCTTTTTTTTGGTGAAAGGTCCACTGAACTTGATAAACTACTAGAAAACTTCAGAGTTTTGTAAATTGGTATTTTCCAGTAAAAAGTATTTTGTCAAAAAAAAATCTAAAATGCAGGCTGTAGGTTAGCTGCACATTTCTGATTTTCTATTTCTAATTTATTCCTTTGCTGCTGAGAATTGATAGTGTGCTAAGGAATAATGGAGTTGGATCATATTTTCATATTTTTCATATTCCATCCAGATTGTTCCTATCTCCAAAAAAGGACAGTGTTATTTTCATAAATATTGTTTTTAACCTTAGGAATAATTTGCTTCTTTAACAGCTGGTTTAACTGTTGTTTTTGAGGAAATCTCACCAGAAATTGCTTTGAGTGTGTAAATACATTCTGGTCGATGCTTCAGCTGGCCCATCTGACCACAAACCACAATGATAAGGCTTTAGCCAGGCCTATCATAGAGTCCCTTTTAAAAACAGCCACAAATGATGGGGATAAGTATGGTCTTCTGGCCACAGAATAATAGTCCTCAACCATGATTAACCTTTCTACATAACACTGACTCATTGTTGAGGGTATTAGAACTGTAATTCCGCAGCTTATCATATTGCTGCTCAGGAATACGTATTTTTTTCTTTTCTGTTATTTCTAACAGCATGAAACAGGGCTTTTGTACCTGTAGTAGGAGATGGTATATTGAGAAAGGCTTGTCTAGAAGTGAGTTCTCTGCGAGTCTGCCAAATTCAAGACTGTTAGTCCATCTAGTCAACAGACTGTGCCTTGCGAAGGCAAAGATGAATAAAACAGCAGTTTTGTAACTCAACTGCTGAAGCAACCAAACAAAAACGTTTAGCATATTGTTAGACATGTTTTTATTTTGGACAGGATGCCTCCTATTTTTTTAAATTATTGATTATTACTTTGCATTGTGAAAAATATATAGTACATTAATAGAAAGATCTTTAATGGATTTTTATTCATCAGAGACAGGCATCAGACAAATCTGTAAGCAATTTTCCTACGTCTTTTTTAAGAAAAACATTCAACCTTCTGTATGTGTCTTTGTCTTTGCTATAGTCCTTTCAGCACTACCATATCATTCCTTAGCTTAATGACAGGCTGCCCAGGGAAGTGGTGGAGTCACCATCAATGGAGGTGTTCAAAAAACATGTAGATGTGGCACTTCGGGACGTGGCTTAGTGGGGTATGGTGGTGTTGCATTGACAGCTGGACTTGATGATCTTAGAGATCTTTTCCAACCTTAACGATTCTATCTTCTATTAATGTTTGATGTATGTCAAAAGTTGGTAAAGATAGTCTGCTTCACAGGCACCTTACAATTTATCAGCAAACTATTGTACAGTCTGACCTTGTCCATAAAAGAGAACAGTAAACACTGTAAAAGGAAGAAAGAGTCCCAAGAGAGTAAAATTAGCAGTCAGTAAACCTACTAGATGTCTAGTCTTGAATGGCATGTGATGTTGATGCATTCGCATGTGCACAAATATGTTTGTAAGTATTTGTAAACAGAGATATACACCCTTACTCGTGTTTTTGTAACACATATTTCAATGCCCATCTAAATACTCTGAACAGTTCTGTAACTTCTGGTGCACTGTACCGCAACACCTATAAATATCCACCAAAGATCACTGGAGAATCAAATATAAATTTAATTAAAAGAAATTAATACTAAGGTATTTCATCTGATAAGAGGCAGTATCAGTTAGGGACTTACTACGGTATATTTTGTAGTCACCGGGGCTTTGGCTTATCTTGCTTCTTCCTGTTTTTCTCAAACCACTGTGTGTGGGATATCTGCGCCAAGGATTGGAGTAGCTAAAAGCTACAGGCAACATTCTGCTTTCTGTTACCCCAGAACAACCTTTTTGATTTCCAAGAGGGTGCAGCCAGGTAACTAAGCACAAAAATGCAAACAGCTGCTGAATCCCATCCCAGATGTGGGGCAACTTTCTTGGTGGTCAGAGTGATTTCTGCCTGTGGAAAACTTTTGAGATAAAAGAACTTCAATATGCAGGCTTACCATCCTCCATATGTACAAACTGTAGCTGCAAGAACTGATGAGAGGTATTCCAGGGCAGAATTTATCCCTTCATCTGCTGTATATCAGCGTTATTATTTCTGTAAACATGCTGAGTCTGCCTCTGAGGAAAGGATGAAAGCTACTTCTTTCAGGAGGGTGAGACTGGACCTTAAATGTTGTGATGACTGATGAGAATCCAGATCTTTCAAAGGACAGGCATAACGAGTACAGATGTTGCACTTTACCTGGACTTGTACAACTTTGTCAACCAATGGCAGAAATGTTTTCAGCTTCTCGCTGTTTGCTAACGACAAAACAACTATCTAAATTGAATGTTTGATTTTATTTAAAGGTCAACATGAGTGACTAATTCTAAATTATGTAATTATTCTGAGAAAGCAGAGTTAAGAAACTGGTAACCTGTACCTTATGGAGCCAACTGTGAAAATTTAATACGGTAGTTTTGAAAGATTTCTGTTAAATGAACATCAAGTAACTGTTACCACTGTGGTAATGAGATGGTGTTACTAACAGGATGTGGCACAGATGAAATCTATAACAAAGACCTTGCACTTTTGAGGGATGTTAAATTACAAAATGACTGCCTGAAAATTCCAGGTCACTCATTTTTAGGAGCGTTCTGCCCAGAAGACACAACCACACACATGCACAGCCTTCCTCCACAGCCCTTGGAAAGCTGCTTCCCTCTGAAGCTAGTGGCACTGGCTTCTAGGATGGATGATCACTCCCAAAGTAGTCAATGTAATGCTAGACAGGCCCAAATAAGCAGTTAATTGTAATATTACAGGGATTTTATTGATTTTTTTTTCCACAATAGATTATCACGTTTTATTTGTGTCACAGAAGTTCTGAAAAGTCTGATTCATGGATCAAAACCGTGTTGGTGTTAGGTACTGGGAATACATGGTGCAGCAATGCAGACCTTGCCTTCCCTGGAAACAGCGCTGGGTTGACTTGCCACCTCCCTGATATTTTGCTATCCTCTTTCCAAAAACTAATCCTTCCTGTTCTTCCCGAACCGGTGATCCCACTCCCCCCAAACTTAAAGAATTCAAACTCTTTTGAGAGAAGTCCAGTTCAGCCCAGCGCTCTGCCTAGCCTCTTCCAAACAATTGCTCCTACTGCTGCTGTGCGGAACAGCCTTACCGCAGCCCTGTGTTTAAGAGGCTGGCTTTTTGTGTGCTTCATTTATAAATCCTGTTGGTGGAAACATTTCTGTAACTGGACCCAGTAGGAGTCTGACACTCTCATTGTGACTAGCTGTTTATTGTGCAAGCTGCTGACTAAGTCGCAGTAACTAAAATATAATTTTCCAAAATAGACACAGATGACAAACAGATAATCACTGCGGAGAGCCAATATAACTAAGGAGTACACTCAAGGCTCTTTTAGGTGTACTTCACAGGCTCATTATAATCAGCAAACGGATCTTAACTCAGGCTGTCACCTACTCAAAACTATTTCTTATTTTCAAGGCTGTGTCTCATCGTGCCACTTCAGATAAAGCAAAAGGGGTCCAGTCATGTGCTTTGGTACCACTTAGCTCTCAGATGGCGTCCAAACACTGTTCTTTTCCACCCCAAAAATCCCCGTGGCTCCTTCATCCCGTCTTCCCACCTCCCGCTCTGCCTGAGGAGCTGGATTGCTGGGGTCAGGGCCAGCGGGCTCCTTGCCTGCCTGGGCTTCAGGAGCTGCTCAGCCTTTTAAATCCGGGGTGAGGAGCCGTTCCTGTCCTGTTCTCAGATTTTCCTGCACCCAACCTTAAGCTTCTATCGGTGCACAGCACTTAGCGAGGCTCTCAACATGTCTACCTCGTACGGCCTTGTAGCCACTATTTCCTAACAGAGATAGCAGGAAGACAGTCATACTTCAGGAAGATTTGAACAAAAAGACCTAAGATGATGGAGATTAAAAAGTATTCAGCTGATACACAAGCAAACAAAGGAAAGAAACACCTTGACTTAACTGAGGGGGCAGAGGGCAAAGATACCGCCAAAGAATTCAGTTATCCTTGACTAGAATAAATAAGTAAATCCCTTGAGAACAGGACCCTGGGCACTTAAGCAACAGTAAAATAAATTAAAATCCTGCGTCTGATGATAAAATACAATGTAGCTTCAGTGTAAGATTTCTTGCTACCCTAAGGAGACCGTTTCTACCGAGGCCTCTGTTGTTCATCTATCTCATTAAATGAAACCTCTAATTGAAAGAAACATCCCCACACACCTTAAAAAAATATGCGTACATTTCAAAAAGTATCTAGGTTGGAGATTTTCGATGAGATTTAGGATGTTAGGGCCGATGTCTAAATTCTGGCGGCGGAGGTGTCACAGCTTTTTGTGTGGTGACCCCAACCTGATGGTGTTCATGAAGGTGAGCCTGGGCCACTGGGGTTGTGGACCCATCCACTGCTCAGCACCCCTGAAAGCAGCACCCAGTCCTACAGGCGCATGGTGCCATGAATAGAGACACGGGAAACCCTAGAGCGTGCCTCCGGCCACAAGCAGATTTTCATGGTAGATTTTGAAAAGGATCATTTTTTTTGCCAAACGTGGAATAAAAAGAAATCCTAATAGTTGGAGAGAGAGATTATCTATCTATCCATCCATCCATCTATCTATCTATCTATCTATCTATCTATCTATCTATCTATCTATCTATCTATCTAATCTCAGTAACTGTTAGATCTCCTAGGAAATGAAATTATGCTTTTTGGGAGCTGTGGTAACGTCTCTCTCAAATCATAGCACTAATAATAATCATTTAAAAACAAAGTGACAGCAAAAATCCTGTCAGCAATGTTGCTTGCAGTTTTTCACATTTTGTGGGGGGTTTTTTTTTGCTTCAGTTTCATTCCACATGCAATCTAAAAAAGTTTTGACGTTAGGGATGTCAGAGGCAGTCGGAGGTGGTGTCAGAGCACCCAGTGTGGGGTGCGGCAGGCTGTCTGCCCCAGCGCGGGAGGCCGTGCGACACATCTTCTCAGGAGGCACAGTGTCTTTTTCATTATGACTTTTCGCTCTCAGATTAGGCTGACTTGTTAACTCATCCTCCCTGGTATCTTTCTGTTAATGCCTGTGCTATTTCTCACTCTCTGATCAGTCTGGGATCACATTTGGGATTGGGCCATGTAAAGGAGACACAAGGGTGAGGAGATACTTAGGCTCAGCTGATATTTAGACATTCTATGTTCACACACAGAGTATGTATCTTTTTTCTGTCACTAAAAAAGAGGTAAAAAAGGAAGGAAGGAAGGAAGGAAGGAGGGAAGGAAGGAAGGAAGGAAGGAAGGAAGAAAGGAAGGAAGGAAGGAAGGAAGGAAGGAGGGAAGGAAGGAAGGAAGGAAGGAAGGAAGAAAGGAAGGAAGGAAGGAAGGAAGGAAGGAGGGAAGGAAGGAAGGAAGGAAGGAAGGAAGAAAGGAAGGAAGGAAGGAAGGAAGGAAGGAGGGAAGGAAGGAAGGAAGGAAGGAAGGAAGAAAGGAAGGAAGGAAGGAAGGAAGGAAGGAGGGAAGGAAGGAAGGAAGGAAGGAAGGAAGAAAGGAAGGAAGGAAGGAAGGAAGGAAGGAGAAAAAAAGGGGAGAGAGAAAGATAAATAATAAGAAAAAGAGATAAAGAGAGAAAGAGAAAGAGAGAAAGAGAGAAAGAAAGAAAGAATCCTCCTAGTTTTTGTGGAATGCTTCTCTATTACAGAGCATAGTAGACAATAATAACTTATTTGAATATACTGTGTTCCATGAAAGACAACACAAAGCTAATTTTCAATCTCTACAAACAGAAAGAAAGGGAGAGATGATGCTACACAGACTGACCTTAGCAGAATTGCTCAAATTTAGCAATGAAACTGATAGATTTACATGATGCATATGCAGCAAGGCTCTCCGTCTTCATGTCCTTGTGCTCATTATAAAGGCATGGACACAGAGCATGGTTTATAGAGTGATGATAAAATATACCATGGCACCTGGCTCCCTGCAGAGCTCTGAAGATTTATCTGTCTTTAGATGAGGTACTGTATAGGGATGGCTTGCTCCCATCACTGCACTGGTGAACTTAAACCTGGACTTGAAAGGATCACTCATCTGGTGAGAAGAATAATTTAGTCTTTACCCATTCCAGAGTCCTCCCATGTCTGTATTTTAATGAAGGACATCAGTTTACACAGTTGTGCTGAACTGTGTTTTTTGGTTGTGTGATTTAAACTATGTGCATTAGGTTGTCTAATGGTAGTTTTACCTCTGCAGAAGCCCCGAGTTGAACAGAATGTCTGCTCTTTGTACTAATGCTCATGGAAGAAGACCTGAATAATGGTACGTGGCTGAAGCCAAACTGTAAGCAGAGCAGTAAATCCATGACGCTATTAAGCATTTTCTAAGCTTTATACTGATACATTACAATCTTAGTTACATTTGTGAGAAAACTAGAAATATAAAATCCTTCCTTGTTCTGTATTTACCATAGGGCACAAATTTATTTTAAATGGAAGATACTTTATCAAGCCTATACCTTTGAAATTATTTTATTAATGCAATCAACAATCATTCTTCTAATCATCCAGAAACTCTAATGCCAGTCTTCTTTAAATAGGTGGAGAACTGGTAAGAAATGAACCTATTCTCTTTTATAGAATGTGATTTTCTGAGACTAACAGACAGATTATAGAAGGGGGGTTTTAATATTTACTAACTTTTGCAAACCATTAATAGTCTGAAGAATGTCATCAGTATCAGTGTTAAAAATGTGAACACAATGACATTTTGTTTAGTCAGAAATTTATCTTTGTCTGGCAGGGGTTTTGGAATTAGATGATCATTAAGGTCCCTTGCAACCCAAACCATTCTATGATTCTATGATCTGCTCGTGATATGGGAAGGTAGGATGGTCTCAAATGAGATGTAGTCTTTCTTTTTATAGCCTTTGAGAGACATATAACAAAAGAAAAATCTGACCTTAAAAGTTGTTGATTGAAAGTGATCACAAAACATATAGCTTACTGCTATCCACAGTACATCTTACATGCTTAACATTGGGAAAATGTATCAAACCTCCTTAAATTCAATCATGACATTACTTGTGCAACCAGAGTAGCTTTAGTGAGACTTCTTAAGGGAGTAAAAAAAAATGTGTTGGAACTTTCTGGGGTCAGACCCTTCCAAGTCCTGGGCCATAGAGGGATCTGTTATACAGTCTAGGGTTTAAATTAGGTCTCCTGAGATCTTCAGGGAGCATAAAACAGGAAAGAATGTATCTATGCTTGTAACTTTAGGTTAAGAAGAAGAAAAACAAATGGAGAAATCTTTCTTCAGGGGGCTGCCAAGACACATCTTATTTACAGTTCTATAACCAGTTTCAGTTCTATTTTGAAATATTTCCATACGGACTCGTTTCTGATTGCAAGACTAAAAATTGTAGAGATGGCTCCTGTGTGTTAATGAGCACCTGAACCCTTTCTGGGTGCCTGGGAGTGCCATTCTCCCTCGGTGCTGTCTCATCACATTCCCCAGCACTACTGTATAGGAATATTTCTCCACTTGGTCAGTCCTCCTTATCCTGGTAGTACAGGGAAGCTGGTCTTTCCACTTGAACAGCATTGTGGGAGTCTGAGAGCCACTTCCTCACAGCTGGACTTCCATACCTATAAAACGCATTTCTTTGTGGTTGTTTGCTCGTGAAAGAGAATGAAAGCAGAGTAATTCAGGGTTCTTTTTATTGTACAGAGAGCCTGACATCTGGCAAACATCTGGTTGGGAACTCTTATCAGGAAGGGTGGTGGTTAGCACATTTTACAGGTATAGGACCTTTAATCTGCAAAAGATTTGGGGTCAGAGATGATTAGGCATAATGAAATGGGCTGTTTTTTACCAGAGGAAGTAGGTGGCTTAACAAGTAGAGGACAGCCAGAGATCTGCCTGCAGGAACTCTTGTAACTCTACATTAGAACACCCCAATACTGTGTTGCCAGTGATAATGTCAGTCGTAATGACTGAATGAAACAGTGCGACTCTCCACCCTTTGCTTGACAAAGACACTGGAAATGAGAGCTGGTCATGGTTCTGCCTTCTGGATTTCAAAACTGGAAGTGAGCTGCTTTATAGGTTATGTTGGCTCCAGGACACAGGTTTCCCTTAACGGGGAAAAAGGGAAGAGAGATGGCAGAGCGGAGGAAGACAGTCACACTTGCACACATTTGGCCTTGTACAGCCTTTCAGTTGCTTTTGCTATTGTAAAACCGCAGAAAAGCAGAACTTCAGTGCAAATGGAAGCTGCTGCTTCCAATTATCTAGTGATGGCAGCTTCAGAGAAGGAAAAATAAGTGATACTGTAGGATGATTATTAACTTTAAGGGAAGAATTGTGTCCAGTTCCTAATCCTGCTTGTGGCAGGAGCAAAACTGTAATGCTGTTCTGCATTGTCTCAGGGAATGGTGGCATGTGCTAGAAGCTTAAGTGTTGGCAAGACAAAATGTTTATACCTGCAGCAAAAATTTCCTTGCAGATACATGTCTCTTGCAGGTACAAGCAGGAGTGTGCATGAAAACGATTGAAAAATAAATATATGCTGTCTAAAATTCAGTAACTACTTCCTGTAACTAGGACCTCACTCACCTAACAACCTCACTTTGACTGGGAGAAGCCACTAGCAACACTAGCTATGGCCTATTGCTTGACCTAAAAGTCTGCCACTTTGATTATTTTGCCTTCAGGAAGATATGGAGCTGTTTCTGTCGTTCGTTGCTTGCTTTCTGTGCAGGACCCATGCTTCACCAAGCAGCATTTATTACTAAATAATGGAATATCTCAGAGGTTAGGATGGGAGGGAAACATTTTGTCTGGAAGGGATGACTAATCAACCCAAAGGCCTTTTCAGAGGAGATCAGGTGTGCAGGCAACAAACACATTAATTCCAATTTTTATTTTGTCTCATAAAGGTGAATTTGCAGAGGCAATAGTAGACTGCTGGTTTTTTTTTTCATTATTTGACCTGTGGTCATCACTGCCTGAAAAAAAAAACATTGAATGCATTATAAGGTGGACACACCTTTGGGGTTTTATGTCTCAGCCAACCAGTGTTCATAAGACTGTTACACCTTTTGTTCATGAAGACAGGAAACTAAATTTTAGTAGTAACAGTTCACCTGCAAAGGATGTGGATACGCATGAAGTTTCCAGTCTATTGCAGTGCTCTTCTACTACTGCTGGGATGAAAGCTGGGCAAATGAGCAGGGGAAATAATAAATTGGTGACTAGCTATTTGGCAGAAGCAAATAAAGGTAAAACTTAGTCGATCAGCTATGCATCTGTTGTAAGGAGTGGATCTGAAGTGAACCTAAAAAGAAGATTCCTGTGGACAGCAAGAGTGGCAATGTTAAATTCAGGACTTACAATATCCATGGGCATGTTGATAAAACCTCTAGTGTTTTACTGCATGAGTTTACTGGGGGTGACTGTCAGGCCGTTCTGTTAATTTGGGTGCAGGTCAGAATTTGGTGCCTCAGTTGTAATCTTTGGTGAAGTGACCATCTCAGAGTTTTAAAAACATACTTTATTTCTGGCCTAAATGACCTAACTACAATGTTCAGCCTTTAGATCATTTTATATCTTTAAGATTTTTTAGATTAAAGTAATTTGTTATTATTTTTCCCATGTAAGGGAATGACTGATTGTGAACAAATAGCCCTTTAACCTTTTCTAAATGGAACAGACTGAGCTTCTTTGAACCTTTCACTGTAAGACCTATTCTTTAATACTTTAACCATTACTTCAGTTTTTCACTGAACCTCTCCAACTTATCTAAAATGAACCTAATTAGTCACCTAGCCCAGTGAATGGCTATTTCAAGCAACTATGTAAGACAACTAAATATAAGCCCATCAAACTGCAGAACTTAAGAGCAGTTACAAGTTTCTACTGTACTTGGTGTGATTTGTACAGATGTGAGCTCCAAAAAAGAGGTGCCTGAAGAAAATATTTTCTGAAATGTGGTTATAGAAATAGATTTTCTTTTCCCCATCCAGATGTCCACAATGACAAATAATTTTTAAGACACAACACTTATTGATTTGGCTTTCTAATTTCCTTATAAGAGCTACTCCACCACCACAATAAAACCCAGAAAAAACACAAGTCCCAAGAAGGACAGAAACTCAGATTTGGGGATGCAAGTTTGCAAACAGGTTTTGTCCTCCCAGAGGCTCAAATGAAAACCCAAGCACTGAGGTAAAAGAAAAATCCAATTCCTATCAACATAGAAGAATGTTCAGATACATTGCTGGGGAGACAAGAATAACTTTGTGAGTAGCTGAACTACTGAAACTTGTTTTCCTATGAATTTATGTCCTCTGCACTCTAAAAGTGTCTCTAGTCCTAGCTGCAATAAATACAGCTGTGTATTGTTGTAGCAATGAAATAAATGCAATAGTATTAACGTGTATGCCCTGATGGACTAGCTGGTTTTTTACCTATTCGTTTGCTGTCTCTCTGTTGCTGATAGAAGGTGTAATAGCTGAGTTCTGCCCATCTTTTCTTCAGTGAAGGCATTTCTTTTTGTATGTTTCCCCTAGCTATTCACCAGGTTTCACAAAAGTTGCAGAAAGTTACTTACCCTTCAAGTTTTACCTCCTCTTTCAAATTTGTTTGAAATTGTCTATGGATTAAAGAAAGATTATTGTGCAGGAATGGACAGACAGGCTGGCAATACTAGTCACTTCTCCTTCAGAAAACAGGCCCAAAAGGAGAAATAAAACCAGAATAATGCAAAGAAATCTGAAGGAAATCTCTTTAATTTCTCTCTTTCATTTTCTGTCATTTGCCATTTACACATTTTCTTGAGTTTGAGGTTCACTCTGTTTTAAGATAATTACAATATTTAAGATGAGCGTGAAATTAAAATTTTCATCTATGTTAACTGGTGAATAGCACTTCATACAATTTTCATTATAAATCACATTATTTCTCTGGGTTGTTGACAAGAAAAAATTTAAATGGGTCAAATCCTTCTATTACCTTCTGTTCCAGGTGTCAGTATTTCACTAGACACCAGCATCCACAGTTCATTAAAAGCCAAATATTCTGTTAAATTGTTAAATGCTTTGTAGAATGGAACTTCTAAAATGAGCAACTAAAGCATAATATCTAAGCCCTGGGAAAGATTAAGGGAGTGTTGTTGATAGTAGATTTGAGAAAAGAAAAGTAAGATCACTTGACCATCGATGCAGACCTTTTTGAGGAAAGTAGGCTTTATATAATGTATTTTCTTTGTTGCATTCATCAGAATTATCAAGCTTTCAGCAAATAACTAGCAAAATTGGACCTGACTGCCATGTGGTTTAGAGCATGTTTTACTTACGCCTTTCAAAAATGAATGAAGAATGAAAATCATGACTGTGGGCAGATTCTACCGAAATGTTTTAGCTACTCATTATTTCATCTCACTCCTCAGCTGCCTGAATCCGGATAGGAAGATCAAATACCCAGAGAATGGCATAGAAAGAGCCATCACAGGGAGAAGAAGACATCCAGTTGGACTGATGTAATCACCCAAATGCCTCTCCAGCTCAGCTCTAATTGAGGTTGTCATGACTTGGCAAAGCAAAAGCAAATTTTGTTGATGAAATTTTCATCACTGTTAAGTGAGAGGATCAGCCTTATGTAAGATCACCAAGCTGGTAGCAGAAATGCTCTTATCTAAGCTCTTATCTAAGCACCTTATCTCACATCTATAGAAATTAAAAACTGGGGCCTGACTCCTTTTCTAAGGGCTTCTTTCACAGAGCCCTCGCAGGACTGCACAGGAAACTGCCTGGTCAAAGCAGATGTTCGGCTTCACTAACACAAAGGCAGTAGATCCCACTCAGGCACTTCTGCATTTTCAGCGGAGGAGGATGGGGACACACTGAGGAGTCCAAGAAACTCTACCCCTTACTGAGTAGCAGGGTTTCTGGTGTCATTTACTACATATATCAGCTGTAACTGGGGGATACTAGAAGACAGCTTTACTTTGTGGAAATGAAGAGATTTTTCATTTGTATTGCTTTAAGGGCTGGATGGAAAAAGTTGAAATAGTGCAAAGGCGGGGTCAGAGAACAGATTTGGGTCTCTAACAAGCTTGGGGTTCTTGAACAGCTTGCTCTCTTTTTTCCTTTTCTTTTAAAATTTTATTCTTTTTTTTTCTCCTTTTCTTTTGATTGGAACCTACTTCTAATAAACCAGAATTAATCCCTAATTAGAAGCAATGGGATTCTAGTTTTTTTCCCTTCTCCTTTGCTCATGAAACTCCTGTTGAGCGTGGCACTCTGGCATAAAGATTCCTTCACAGCAGCAGTAAGGAATTCTTTTCACTTCTTTTCACTTCTGGAGTCTGTGAGTTTGGTAAAAGTCTCTTCCTTACCCTGAGGTCAGTGATGTCTGTAGTTTAATTTAAGGCATTAGAGAGAAACAATTAGTTTGCCTGGTGCCTAAACTGCTGCTGAATAAACAACCGCAGAAGCTGAATCTTTAAAAAACTCCTCACGACTTTATTTATCTGGACTCTCAGTTGCCATCCAGATGCAAGAAATTACTTCAGTTCATTTTTATTCTTGCCATTTTCTCAGCATTGTGCTACTTTAGGAGGCAAATAAATGCAGTAGGAAGATACCTATAGATGTGTTCAGCAGCTGGAGGGTTTACGATCTAACCTAAAAAATGCAAGTTGGTTTTCTTGTAGTAATTAATACCAGCAACATTTCTACTAAATGCTTCTGTGTGCCTTGTAGAGCTCCTCATGTCTCAGCAGTGGGCTGAAGCTCTGAGGGGCACAGTTTCACTCACTAGCCATGACTTTTGCTGAATGGGTTTGTCAACCTCAGTGAACACTCATAAAAGTAAGTCCCAGGCTTCACACCAACTCCTAATTTAAATTTGAAGCAATCAACCTAACCCACACTCTTTATCAGATATAAAATTTATTTTACAGAAGCAGAAAGATCCTATGCTTTTTAGGTAGGAGGATTTTAAGTCTTAACGGCTAAACACTCTTTTGTCTTTAATACTAAGATCCTTGCCCTGTTGCAAACAGGATTGTGTTGTTTTTTTTAACTCAGTCTTAAGACAGAATCAGCACACAATTGAGAAAACAATGGTAATTTTGGAGAAAATAAAGACCTGTTAACTTGGAGTAGGTCCCTGAGGCTTACATTAATAAATATTTTCTGCTATAGACAAGGTAGAGCTAGCTGTAAAACCTAGTACTACTGAAAAAACTAGCAGAGGGAAAGACAATCCAGATTGCCTTCCAACCAACAGCGGGGATGTACTTGAGAATGTCGATGTTCCTGTAACTGTAAAAACACTGTATTCTGATAAAAAATCCAAGATCATTTCAACTACCTGAGGCCCAGGAGAAAAGTGACAGAGTTGGTGTTATGTTTTTCAGTATTTCAGGAAGAGGTACAGTTATGTTATGCAGAAGAGAAAAAGTACATATATTTTCATCATGAGAAGGTAAACTTTACATCATTTCCCAACTTCTGCAAAGTAACAAAAAACTACAGTTTATGCCTGTTTTCTGAGCCACTATGCCAGCTGCTGCCGATAGACAATAATATTGTGATTTGTTTGAATTAAAACCAGTTAAAAAAAAAATGCACAAAAGAATTCTCTGTATCATCTGCCATACAGATGAAGCTAAGATTTTCCCACAAAAACACATCTAGGATCTGAATAATTTGAGGATGGAGTTGAGAGAGATAATGGGAAAAAAGATTAACAATATGTATTCCAGAAGCTTCCAGCTGGACATGAAATGAAAATAATGACTGTTAGGATGTCAATCTGCTCTTTGATAAATCTCATAATTATTATCAGACCCATATCTGATAACAGCCATCTATGAGAGAGAAATCAAGCTGCTTTTATCAACTTATTTTGTCCATTGTCTTCTTGACCTGAGGCTGCTGGAAAAGTTTTACATTATTTAGGTTGGCTCTTGTTTCTCACAGATCTTTTTGGTTTATGGATATACTTGATACACTGAGAAGACTGTATGTTGAATTTTAGAATTGGTATGGTTGATTTCAAAGCCATGAACATCAAACATATACAACCAGGAAACAGACCTTCTGTTTATTTGGGCCTAACCCCAAATGCAATGTGTTAATAGAAAAAAATGCTAATTTCTTTTCACTAATCCTGTTTTACTGGAATATCTTCTTCAGCTGACAGAGCTAAACTGTCCATCACTGTTAAGGAGTGGGAAAATTAGGTTCTTTCATATGTTTTCATAGAATCATACACTAGTTTGGGTTCTAAGGTACCTCTAAAGGTCATCTAGTCCAACCCCACTGCAATGAGGAGGGACAACTTCAAAAAAATCAGGGTGCTCAGAGCCCTGTCCAACCCGACCGCGAATGTCTCCAGGGATGGGACATCTACCACCTCTCTGGGCAACCTGTGCCAGTCTTTCATCACCCTCATGGTGAAAATTTTCTTCCTTAGATCTAGTCTAAATCTCACCTTCTTTTAGTTTAAAACCATTACCCCTTGTCCTAGCAACAGGTTGCTAAAAAGTCTGTCCCCATCTTTCTTAGAAGCTCCCTTTAAGTACTGGAAGGCTGCAGTAAGGTCTCCCCAGAGCCTTCTCTTCCCCAGGCTGAACAATCCCAACTGTCTCAGCCTGTCTTCACAGGGGAGGTGTTCCATCCCTCTGATCATTTTGATGACCCTCCTCTGGACCCTCTCCAAGAGGTCCATGTCTTTCCTGTGCTGAGGGCTCCAGGTGGGGTCTTACCAGAGTGGAGTAGAGGGGCAGAATCTCCTCCCTCAACCTGCTGGCCACGCTGCTTTGGATGCAGCCCAGGATACAGCTGGTTTTCTGGGCTGCGAGTGCACTTTGCCAGCTCACACCAAGTTTTTCATCCACCAGTACTCCCAAATCCTTCTCAGTAGGGCTGCTCTTGATCCCTTCATTCCCCACCCTGTATTGATGCCAGAGGATGCCCCAACCCAGGTGCAGGACACTGCACTTGGCCTTGTTGAACCCCAGGAGGTTCACATAGGCCCATTTCTTGAGCTTGTCTAGGTCCCTCTGGACGACGTCATGTCCCTGAGGCGTGCCAACCACACCCCACACCTTGGTGTTGTCTGCAAATATGCTGAGAGTGCACTCAATCCCACTATGTCATTGATGAAGATATTAAACAACACTGGTCCCAATACAGACCCCTGAGGAACACCACTCATCACTGATCTCCATGAGGATATTGAGCTGTTGACCGCTACCCTCTGCATGTGACAATCCAACCAATTCATCATCTACTCAACAGTCCACCCACCAAATCCATCTCTCTCCAATTTAGAGAGAAAGGTGTTGCGGGGACCATGTCAAAGACTTTACAGAAGTCCAGATAGATGACATCAGTAGCTTTTCCCTTGTCCACTATTGTGGTCACTACACTATAGAAGGGCACTAGGTTGGTCAGGCAGGTTATGCCCTTGGTGAAGCCATGCTGGCTCTCTTGAATCACCTCCCTGCCCTCCATGTGCCTTAGTATAGCTTCTAGGGGGATCTAGATCTGTTCCATGATCTTCCCAGGCAATAGTTTTCCTCTATTAAGTCGTGTTAGCAAACCGGTGATAACACACTGCTTATCCCAGCTAGAGTCAGGCAGAGGAACTGTGCAAACAAGAGGGAGTTTCAGTTTTACCTTCAGCTTCATGTAGTTTTTACCAGAATGGACGCTCATTGTTTTCATTGTTCAGACTTAATGTAAAAAATCAGTCAAGGTGAACATTTTATTTTTTTAAAGCCCTCTCTATATTCTTAAACTCCAGGTGCACTTGATTTTCAATTTACATGTGCTGTATCAAAAAAATATCTCTCTAAGCTACTTTAGAATTTAGGAGATCATAACCCCTTGTATGTAAAAATTCCCAAGGAACTCATGAAATTGTCATTCCTCCCAAAAAATATGGATAATCTAAAGGACAAGCATATCTGCTTTCCACTAGGCACAACTGAAATAGTTAAGGTCCCTGACCAAGAAACTCTTCTCACTCTTGTGAGATGCTTTGATAAACTAAATACAAAGTTCTAGGCAAAAAATTATTAATTTTAGGTTTAAAATCTTCTTCACTTTTTAAATTGCTATTGGTTATGTTATTGCAAATCACATTTGATTAGATAGATAAACAAAAACAAAAGTAGAATTTTACTTATTAGTTACTTATCCATGTAGGCATACCTTTCTGATTTAAAAAAAAAAGAAAGATAACCATACAGAACTGAAAGTAATTACAATGCAATTTACTAGTAAATTTGCTTTTTCTTTTTCTTTTTTTTTGTTTTTTTTTTAAATCACAGATGCTTTAATATGAGTAAGCTGAGCCTTTGCTTGACTGTTTAGTTCACATAATCCCTACCTTATTCTTCTTATCCTTCTGGTATGAGCAGATGGAAAACAGGAATCTCAAATTACTATCCTCTCTTTTTTACTTAGTCTGAATCCATGTTGGCTTCTTTAATTATTTGAATTGTCTTGTTCAATACTTCACTGTCTCATCCATCAGTGAATGCAGTGTTATAAAACTGGGTTCTGAAACTACTATTGGATCTATCATTGCATTAGAGAAAATTCCTTTTTGGTCAGGTAGGTACATAAACACCTGTGTCTTAAAATCCATGGGTGAAAACTGGGGAAGTTAGATGGCAATATATATAATTTAAGTGAAACTGTGTTCCCACCCAGAAAATCAGACAGCAAATCTGCTGGAGGACTGCAGATTGTTCCCTCGCAAAGTCATCTAGCAGTGATTTTTCTTCATGAACTTTTCCTTGCTCAATAGGTAATGTTTTCTTCTGTGGGTGCTACAAGAGTAGGTTGAGAAAGGAGGTTTTGAACTGCAGCGGGCTATTCCCAGGCTGCTCATAATGCAGGGTAAACTGGGGTCTATTATACCAAAGGCTGAGACAAAAGAACAGGTTTTCTTCCTGATTAGACTGCAAAATTAATTCTGATGTGGTACCTGAGTAAAGCTTCAGCAATGGCTGAAATGGTCCAACGGAGTATAGAGAGCTATGGAAGTTTTGGAGGTCTGTCTGTGCCAGCAAGGGTCTATCTCCTTCTCTCCACCCCCTTCATGTTCACTTCTCCTAGCAGCCTTCCCACCATTTACAGCACACGGATCCTGCTTCTTCTCTGTTCCCTTCTGCTCTTCCCCGCTCACAGCTATGTACCTCTGCTGCTCTGCAAACATCCTCTCCGGCATCCTTCTCCCCCTTGCAATTCACTGATTTGCACCTCTTCCAACGTGAAACTCCACCCCGCCTCCCCCCAGTCTCCATCCTCTTGCACCCTCTGAGCACAGAGCCATAGGGATGGGGCAACGCTGCTCCAGCAGAGCCAACCTCCCGTTCTTTCCGTGTGGGAAGTGAAAAAGCAACTGTTTTGTCTCTGTCTAAGACTTATGCTGGTAGTATATTGTTTTGGTACCTCTGCTGATTGCGTTACAAAATGCTCAGTCTTACTCTGTTCAGTGTCTTTCTGGGCTCTAAATTACACTGCATTTGGTGTTCTACGTTTAAACAATAGTCATCTCTGAGAAGAATTGCGTGCATTCAGAGAAGAGGATGTTCTGACAAAGATATTTACTGGGTGAATAGTCTGCAGTAAAATGCATAAAAGTTATTCACTGAGTTCAGAAAAAATATGACAAGTGATGTAACTACAGGATGTTTCTTTTTTTGACTTGAAAGAGGTTAGTGGCTCGGCTAAGATTTGACCAAATGTCTCATAGTTTTGGATTTCTCAAATAGGGAACTGATGGCTCTGGATACACCTCAGAAAAACACACCTTCTGAGACATGTACTGTTACTTAACAGTAACTAGACAATACTAAACAGTACTAAACAGTAGCTAGAAATTTAAAAATATTGGATTAAAAAGGTGGCAACTCTAAGTTCTGTTTAAAATATGTATATGTTTTACGTATTTATATGTACAATATAGTGGCAATATAGTGGCATAAAATCTAAAACTAGAAAATTTTAACTTGCATTTTTTAATGTCAACTAATACAAAAAATGATTGAAGTTTTCTGAAATTTGAAAATGTTCTGAAAGTGTAATTGGAATGTCAATGTAGACGAAAAGTGTGAGAAAATCTTTTGGAAAAATTACAAAAAATATTTGTTATTTTCAGCCACTTCTGAAAATATGTTACTCCATTTGCATATTTAAAATTCCATTTGAAATACAAAAATAATTTAAACTTAAAACTTTTGTGATATTCACAAGTGATTCTTATGTAAAAAGAAATCAAACATGAAAATTCGCTATTTCTACCTTTAAAACAAGAATTAAGGAAAACCTATTTTCACATTGCCAAATTATTTAGTTATAATAGTCATAAATAGGTCCCGTTGACATTTAATAAATATACTTGTATCAACATTGCCATCCAGATACACACATTTCATCATTAAACATGAAAAAACTAGTATTACATTTCTAATTAGAACCAAAAAATATACAACTGATAATTAAACAAATCAACAATTAAATTATATCAAACTATTCAATGAAGAAGCCTATAAAATAAAAAATTCAACTACTGAAACGTTGTCACTGTAAATAGAAACTGTATTTTGCAGTTTTGTCCATGTTCACCATTACTTATCCAGAGATTCAGTGATTTCATAGGGGCTTTATCTGGGCTACAGAAGAGGGTGAATTATTAGAGGAAGATTAAAATTTCCACAATGGATGAAAATGCCAAGAAATAGGATTCCATTGAAGCATAGAAAAAAAAAAAACCTACAAATATATTGCCTCCAAAAATCACAGAATTTCAAGCTAGTAAAAGTGAAATAACAATTATTTCATACGAGTGCTGGAAAAACTGAATTAAGCAATTGGTTATTCTCTGCATTATTTGAATTTTATTCAGTATCCCCTCAACTTTTTTACTTTATTCTCTTTCTCTCACACACAAAAATCTGCAAATACATCCTAGTTATAGGAGGAACATTTTAAAACATCTTATAGGGAAAAAGAAGGCATGAAATAGCCAATGTCAGAATTGCCATGTAAGGACAGTTTTCCTTCTAATCTTGTGTGAATGTAAACATTAGGTCTGGCAGGGGAAATACAGATCCATTTGCTATTAAAATTTTACTCCAGGCCATTGTTACAAATCTTTCCTGAGATAAAGAAGACTCAAAGGTTACAATAAAATTCAACAGAACAGGTTAGAACCCGATGAAATACGGATGCTAGCATTTCCTACAGAATTAGAAAATGTTTTAGCATGTTTAACAGGGAATTAATGAAGATGACAAAAACGAGGATCCCAAATTTAGTCTATGAAAGTAGAATTCTATAGCCTTGTTTGACTTTAAAGCTTGCTGAAGTGTTTTGATGATGCAGTGAATTATTGCAGTGGTGCTCTCCACACTAAATGTGCAGTTGAAGCTCACTTCTTCCAGGAATATAACTAACAATGAATGTGGTCAGACAGTATGACATAGAGAAGCTTTGAGTCAGTTCTTTATTAATAGGAAGAACAGTTTCTTAGTCAGGGACCTTAACTATTTTGGTTGTGCCTAGTGGAGAGCAGACCTATTTGTCCTTTAGATTATCAGAACATGCATAGTTTTGAGAAGGACTACAATTTCATGAGTACCTTGGGAGTTGTACATTCAAGGGGTTATGATCTCCTAAATTCTGAAGTAGCTTAGAGAGAGATTTTTAAAGGCTCTTCAGTGTTAAAAGATGCAGAAGGCGTTCAGTACAATTTTTACAAAGTAGAAAAGTAGCTAAAGATCCTAAAGCTCACATTGGCAATTTCCAGTACCTGCATAGGTACTTAAATGTCTCATTTTCTCAAAAACTGTGTTTCTTTATTCTGTTCATCACTACAATGTTTAAATAGTTATGTGCATACAGCCCTGGAATAACAGAGCACACACTGACTTGAGAGTGAACTGAGAGTTAGGACCTTATGTATGAATAAGGCAAGTTTAGCAGAGTGTGCAGTAGGCATCCTGAAAAATGGCTGCAGCTGGTGACTCCTGAAAGCTATTCAGGAAATTCAGATAAGCAGTGGAAGCTTCTAGATCCACCTCCACTCCTAGATACATGGTTTAGGTGTCATTTTCTAGTAATCAGATATTGATGGCCTCGCAACTGGTCACTTACTGATCTCACCCCATGGTATTTGCCTCCAAATCCCATAACCATGGATGGCCACTACTGCAGAAGCAGAGGACACGGGCTGGAAAGCTGCAAACCTGGTTTAAAACAGGTGAACAAAGAGAGCATGAAGTGAGTATGGCCACATTTGCAGAAGTGACAGACTTTCTGATTAACTAGTCTCATAATTTGCTTTCTTTTGACACATTTATTTGCACCTGAGGTGATGCACCGTATCTTGTCCTCTATCTGTATTTTGAACCTTGTTGTTGAGCTCTGTTCTAACAGGAACGCCCTGCCCCGCATGCTGGCTGTGGTGGTGTGAGCAAACCATTTCCTGTTTGGATTAAATACGATTATTTTCAGCTGATGTAAGCGGTGCAAAGGGAAACATCCAGCAGCAAGTCTAGCACGGCTCCTTGCGGTATGGCTGCACTGGGGTGCTTTCTGTGCTTGCCAGTGCATGGCAGGATGTCTTGAAACATGAGGACCCATGTGTGTCTTGGCCCCTGGTGCAGCTAGAGAAGGTGGCATGGACGGCAGAGGAGATAACGATAGTCATTCCAGTGTCCCACCTTCCATCAGCTAACTGCACAATATTGTTATGAACACATAACTTCTTTTCTTCATTTGTACCTTAGTGCGGACACCCAGCTGACCTGTTGGAAAGCTACTTAACTGTCTACTTTTCACATATGGATTTTAGTTGTACAGCATAGATTTGCTTTGGCTATGTTACACTGAAAAGGACAGGAAACTGCTTTAAAAAAAAAAAAGAGAGAGAGAAAGAAAGGGAGAGAGAATTGTTTTAAGTTTGCATGTTCCTGAATTACTGCACACTTACTACCTCACCAATATATTAACCCAGCCTTTGAACTTGATGCATTTTTCTTTTAACACAGATATCTATTCCAGCACTCCAAAATGACAGCTCTTGGGCCTGATGTAGCACAAGATAAGCTGGGGTAGATTTGCTGAAACCCAAATGTTTGAACAGAAGGGATGTCTGAGATTACAGTCAGAAGTTGCTCTTCTCTCTCTACAATAATCTCTGAGAAACCAGGCACAGGTGCAATGACAATTATTTGCACAGTATTGTTAAATGAGATTGTTAAATGAGATCGTGGCTTTTGCGGTTTTGCAATGGGGACAGAAGTCCACTAGGAAACAGATTGAAAAAACAAGATATTCTCTCCTAAACTTGTTTCCATTCTCATTGCCCTCTGCACCAAGTTAAGACCACTTTCAAGAGGCTAAGGTTAGTCCAAATAGTTTTGCTTAAAGAAATACGTGAATAACTTGTGAAGTTTGCCTGCTTCGGGTGGATCAGTCGCTTAGTTTGCGCTAGAGCTCACTTCCTGTGCAACCATGCTCACACACCTTGCACAGTGTATTTGTAGTTTCTCACGTCTCTTAAAATAAGGACTTTCTGTAAAAATGTGAAGTTATTAAACAGTGGACAAAACACTGTCAGGTAGAGACCTGGGTACATGAATAGCATGCAAACAACAAACCACATTTCTTGAAGAATGACAGTAAGGAGGATGATTTGGGTGCTTTTCCCTTCTTTTTCCCATCTGTTCTCAATTAGAAGAAACTCCTCCCGCTAGTTTAAAGGAAAAAAGTACACCCTGCAAAGCCTCTCATCTCTGTACAATATGTGACATCTGTATGTAACAGATGGGCTTTCAGGTTTCTTCATCACTAGCTTTATTTTCCAGGATCTATGACTGCAGCACCTAAGATCCTATTCTCGTGATGTAAAAGCAAACTCAAAACAAAAAGGCCTCACACTTGCTGTCCCTGTCTGTGAGCTCACATCAGGTGGAAACTACAATGCCATCCACCATTAAAGTCTTTGTTTCCAACCATGCAATACCTGTGGGTTGGAAGAGAAAATGAATTTTCTTTCCAGCTATTGGAAGGAAATTGTTAGTAAAGGCTGATTTTTTCTTTTCTGAGTTTTCTTCTTTTTTAACAACAAGGTCTGTATAAATGTTCTTGTGGCCAATGTAGTTGGGCCATGCTCAAGGTCTAAAGCTGCTGCCTCAAAGCGAAAAAGTGGTATTAGTCATTTCACACTTGGACTTGTGCATATGAGAAGATGATGCAACACTCCTCACTTGTGACTGTGCTCATCCTGTTCTGAGTCAGACTGACAAGTCCTGTGCACGGTCCGTGCATGGGGATGACATAGCTGCCTGCCTTCCCATTGACCTTGCCTCAATGTCAAGCCTGACAGTACACAGCAATGACTTGGCTGGCCACAGTTTTCAAAAGTACCTAGTGCTTTAGAGCACCTTATTTAATACTTCCATAGCCAGCTTTATTTGCTTTAAAGGGGATTTAATCCATAAAGCATGTCTCTTCTGAACTTGCCAGCCAACAAGGTTACCCTAAGCTTTTTTGGGGACTAAAAATGCAAGCCAAAACCATTTTGGGCATCTCTCTGTCCATTTCTTTAAATGGCCTAAAATATCTGGGAGATATGACCCCCCCTTTCCTTCTTTGTCTCATCTCTTCCATTTTCCTGAATCCTGGTTATTTTCTTTCCTGGCTGGTTATTTCTTTTCCTGTGCCTAACTTAGTTCCTCAGTTCCTCCGTCCATGATTTCTCTATTTTTTGGTGCTGTCCCCACTTGGTGTTCTGCATTTTCCATAAGGCACGCAATGACTTTGCTGGCAGCGCACTCATCCTGGCAGTGCACTTTCCTGCAGCTCAGCCGCCTTTTTCTCAACGTTTCTCCTATTCCTTCTGTGACCAACAGAAGTGTTGCTGCTGAGAGGGAGCTGCAGACCTGTTGGGAAAGGACAATCTACTGCTTCATGTTGTCACACAGTCCCAGGACACTGGCAAGCGCTCAGTGGAAGTTGGGAAAACTCAGGCCTGTCCCGTGAGCAGCTATGGATCACGTATGAGTGAGAAGGCATTTGATGCTGTAAGTCATGAAGGAAAATTGGAATGAGGATGGGAAGTGAACTTTCTTGTGCAACTCATGAAAAACAGGTATTTTTTCAGCCCACAAGGCACAGAAAGTAGAGGAGACTTAAACAGGAGAAAGAAAGGAAGAAAGAATGATGAAAAGTGGCTATTGGGTAGCTGATCAAAGAACAACAGTTCAAATGGTTTTAAAATAACATGGGCACAACTAAATACTTCACAAGCTTAACAGTATATACAATGCCGTTAACCTCAAACCAAACGCAAGTACCTCTTTGTGGATCCTGAGATGATTAACAGTTTTGGGAAGTGCTGTAGAATTCCCACCTGTAATACACATCTCTAATTCCTATGGGAGGACACAGCACAGTGAGTGCTGGTATCCACTAAATATTACTTGCTGTGGTTCCTGTATGCCATCATAACTGACACAGAAACTGATGGAAGGATCAACACATTGATCGTTTCTTCCCACTCTTGAATGAAAGCTAACACCTGGCATGGCTATTCTTTTCCACAAACAAAAGTAAAAAAGAATAGTTTCATCATCTTCAGTAAAGCTGACAAGAAGTTTCCTCAGAGTTAGATTATTCATCAGAAAAACAACAGCTCACTAGAAACATTTTTCAGCACTATGTTAACTTTCACAAGATCTCTTCTCTTGTCTTCTCTTTGCTTTGTTTTGCTTCTCCTCATTCTACTCCTCTCTTGACTTTTCAGTGTTTTTAGTTATACTATAACTGTGAAATCTACGTTATAAATGAAACATATTATAAATTTTTCATCTGTAGTTACCCAGAACAATCAACACAAAATAATTTCCTATTATTTTACTCCAGATTCAAGATTTTATTCCAAGTCTGAAATTGTGTAATTTCACATGTAAATCAGAGGTCCTGAAAATGCTATGATGTCTAAGAAATATTACAACATGTATAACATCAGTCTTCTTACCTGGTCATCACATCATAGCATTAGGATACAGACTGTGAATGTTGTGAGATAAACGTTCCTTGTCTATGGAGTCACTGACTCATCATAGAATAAATAAATTCTAAGCCAGTGAGCTCTGGGTGTTTTAATGATCAAAGAATTTCCAATTTACAGCAACTGAAGTCTTACAACTTTAGTCTGTCAAGGACCAGGGAAGAAATCTGGTGAGAGTTACAGAGCAAATCAGTGGCTGATCTGATGATCGTACAGGAGTATCATTCTCATATGCATTTCACCACTTGCTGATCATCTTTCTGCTCCTGGGTATACAAAGGAAAAGAAACTTACCATTTATAATAATGGTGGACTCTCATTTTCCATAAATGAATTTCTATTTAGCAGCCCTTAATTTCAGTATATCTAGTATCTTTATCTCATCTATATGAGCTAATTCGTTTCTCCTGTGAAATATGTGAACTAGAGTTTTTTTATTTTGCTTGTAACCTTAGACCATCATGTTGATAATGATACTAGTACTACAGATCTGAATTTGTCATGTTGAAGATGCTTTTTACTTACTGTCCTTTAAAGACATAGGAGGATATTCTTAACAATCTTCATTTGAGTCAAAGAAAAAGTAAAGTGTTAATCAGAATTTCCAGTATTTTCCAACCAGTGAGTGCAACTAGTGTCCAGGAAAATAAAAGGTAAAGTTCTTGCCTACTCTTATTCTGTACTTAGATTAGTGGCTTATTGGATTTCATGCTTATTTGAGAGTTTGTGTTGGCATTTTTTTATTAAGGATACAGCCTCTTGTATTGTGGGCTTCAGTTTGCAATTCAAACATGAACATGCCTGTGAAAAACACAGTGCATACTACCTTCTCCGAGTTTTTCAGGCAGATGTACAAGTGGTATTATTTATGTTTTAACTTAACACATATATACCACATTTGAAGTGAGATAGTGTGGCAAGAGTACAAGATTACGAATGGCTTTCATAGTTTACCCTTTCCCAGAGGGTTTACTTGCACCTGTTTTTTACCACGAAAAGGACGTTAAACTTTCTGATATGTGACCAAGTTGCAAATGAAAGATCTTTGAGATAAAAAGTGATATGATTGACTTAAAAGGTCAAAATATAATATTTTAGTCTGTCAGTTTATAGTGTGGTAATTTCACAGAAACATTAACGATACTGTGTGACCTCCCAGCACATATTTCTCACCTTGAGTGGCTTGCAGCTCTCCTCAGGTTTCATGGTCCATCAGTGCACACTTCAGTTGCGTTCCTCTAATAACAGCAGAGCAGGTTAACAGAGCATTTATCTTCCTTGATAGTTGACTTGCTGGGGTGCAGCTTTTACAGCCAGTATTACGGAATGGTGTGCTGCTCTGCCCATTGCCCTCAGGAAAGAGACGGGGGGGCTTTAAAACAACACAGGATTCATTTTGAAGCTTTTCCAACAGATCAGTCAGTTGAGGAATTGCTGTAAAACTGTGTAAACCAGCAGGCAGGATTTAACTCTTGTCTGTCAGGAGCCTGGATTGAGACCAAAACCCACCACTAGATTTCCAAGAGGAGGTACGCAGCACCTCATTTTATAGCTGCAAGTGGTTCAATGTCATTCACATCTCATCTAAGCAATTCCTTTTCATATGTAGAAATGTAGTTGGAGAAGTTGAGATTAAGGACTGGATCAAAAAAAACCCTAATATAAAGTGCTGGGATCTTCCTCCTGTAACCTAACAGGAAATGGGGTAAAGTCCTGAATCATCTATGGTGTTTTATGGTCCATGTATGGTGGTCTTTTAAGTGGACAGAGAAAGAGCCAGATCAGATGATCCTGTTCATTGTTGGGTCTTCAGTAATTTTACAGAAGAACAGAAGTGTGTCTTCAAGGATCTAGGCAATCCTATGTTGCTTTTCTTCAACCAGTCTCCTTTCCTCATCTCATGGTTCTCAATTTGTAAAACACTGTCTCCAAAATGTCAGCATGCATCTTCAAGCGCATACTTACAGGGCTATCAGGAGTGTGAAAAAAGAGGTTTTCAGTATTTGGGAGGTATAGCTAGGAAGGATACAGCAGAAGAGTATTTCTGGATTTATGCAGAAAGGGCTGTACATACAGTCACGTACATGGCAGGTGATGTGGGAGCATACACCATGGGGTCCAGAGCTTTTGGGAAGGAATGACAGGGCCATGGAAAGAAGACAGCACGAAGTCTTTCTTAGTCTCTTCACCAGCTCCCCAGATCACACCCACCCACCCACCACTCTGCTTGTTCTCATCTGGATATACATGTGGTCTTATCAGTACCTCTAGTCCAGTTCTGTTACTCCCCATTCCCTCTCACCCCCATCCCTGAATATGGGAGCACAAAATATAATTGAACTGAAATACACTGTAGGAAAATGCATTCAGCACCCCCCAGGCCAGTTTCCTTTATTTTAAAACATACTAGGACAGTAACAATGATAATGATGGATTTGCTATCTGTTACTTTGTAAGGATCCTGATCCTGTAGTCATCTTCACTTAGGGAGATTTGCTGGTTTGTGGTCTGGGGGAAAAAATTCCAATTTAAGATGAGATTTTGCATTCATGTAATACAATAATGGAAATTAAACCAATGATTAATCCAGGATATGATACAACTTGTTTTTGGTATGTTAGGGAGCAGGGAGGGGGCCGGCATAGGGAGAAGCGAAGCATTTAAGCATGTGCAGTCACTATTTTTCATAAGGATTTTTATATTGCTTTTACACAATAGGCAGAAATTGCTCCTAAAGAGTCATTCTAGTCTATAGGGTAATTAATATGCATATTAAAAAATTCTAAATATATATTTAATCAACTGGCTACATAAAATGCCTGAAGCCCTGAATACATATGAACCCAATAGACCAGAAGAGCTGAAAAAAAGCTTGCTCCAGGCTCTGGGGGTACATTCCATGGAGTTTGCTTTTAAAATAGATCTAAGAGCCTAGAACGGACTTTAAGAAGCTGGAACAGCTTTAAAGAAGGGTGCTTTCTTTTCAGGTCATGGACATAATCTGAATTGAGGTAACAGAAGGAAATGGGAAGGTTTGTCTGGAAGAGTGCTCTGATAATTCAGTTAGGGGCCCAGGACTTGACTCCCTTAGTATCCTTCCAGAAAAGTGCAGCTATGAACCTCACCTAACCCCATTATCTGCAATTGTGCCTCAGTTTTCCCTTTTGTAAAATGGGAACAACACCACTTAACCTCTTCACATCCTTGTGAAGTATGTTAAAGAGAAATATTAAAAGATATAAAAGGGAAATTGCTCAGGTCTCATTGAAAACCAGGTGGAAAAGTCATTCTAAGTGCCCTTCATGCCCTTGAAAATCTCGCCTTTATTTTATTGATGGCTATAATGGACTTTGAGACCTTTGGAGGAAAGGTGTTATAGAGGTACAAAGCTGCTAAGGAAGATAGAGTAAAAATTGACTAAAAGGTCATCTTCAGAAGCAAAGGAATATTATATGAGGATAACCTATGGCAAATACCCTGAAGGCTACACCTGGGAATGTGGGAGTATGAAGTCAAATTATGCCTTTAGATAATTCCAAGTCAAAGATGGTATTATGCAAATATAACAACAGAGAAAAGTGACCTATGGCATCTGAAGACAGAATCTGGTCATTCATTCTTCAGTTAACTATCCATATGTAAAAGGTTTCTCTGACCACTCTAATGTTGATCATCTCCATGAACAGCTTCTTGGTGGTCATCTTTTCCTTTCTGGAAATTGCCATGTTTCCCTCTAATAGCCCCTAGTCACGGAAGAACCAAGACTTTTATAATTTCAGCTGCATACTTACTTGCTTGATAGTCTCGGATTTTATATCATGGTCAAAAATCCATCATCAGTACCCCAAATAATTCAACTTATAAGCATTACCTCTTAAATCTGCTCTCATGCATGCTGCAGTAAAGCTGTAGCAACACACTGGATTCTGTGGGAAATGTTTGGGACCTGAAGAGGCCTAAATTTAGATTAGTGCATTCATTTTTCTGTCACTCAACTTTGTTTCCTACTTTCCATCACTCTGCAGTTAAACAATTTCAAAAAGTAGGTCTGAGAGCAGACTTTAAATTTTGGTTTAAAATAAAGAGTCTTATCCACAAGCAACAAAATAACAATTACTAAAGGCACTTGAACAATATTGTAAAGAAAGACAGCAATAATCCCAGGTGCATTTAGGTATTAAGTTGAAAACAGCTAACCACATTATATTTAAAACATTTAAAAGTTAAGCTTAACTGGAAATTAAAATTTGGAAAGTACAAATTAATTTTTATTAGTTTGTTTTAGAAGAGATTTCTAAAGCAACAAATACTAGATATAAAGCCGAAAAAGAGGCTTACGGTGATGTTTGGATAAAAAATTATTGGGTTGTTGAAAATAAGAACTTAGTTTAGGACAATTTCCCTTTTATTACCAAGATGAGCTATGATAATTAAGGTTTTGTAAACTATGGCTTACAGCCTTCTGGATATATTCTTACCACATCCAAAAGAAAGATCCTTGTCTCATAGAAGCAAGAGTCTAAACAATTAAAGAGGTCTAGATGAGTGCAACATACAATCATAGTGGTCAGGATAATTATTGTACTTGTTAAGTTATAAGTTTTAATAACACAATTGGTTTATTAATCTATTTTCATGTAGGATGATCTCCACACAAGCAATTATCAGCTGGTTCTTGCAGGCAGCAAAAAAGAAATGGGTTCTCACATGGATTTGAATACACACAGTTGAAATGATGTTAAAGATTGATTCAAGAAAATAATTTAATTCATTGGTGAAATGCATAAGTGGAGCAGAAAAATAAGGTGAAGAATTTGGTCTTCCTAGTGTAACATTTGTAATGGCACACCAGGGTTTTTTCACAGCCAGCTTATGGGAAGACTCATGTGTTTATGGAGGGTATTGTGGGAGGTAATCAGGAGTCAGCTGACCACTGCAGTCTGCCTCTTAGATGGGAAGCTCTAGCAAGAATCAATTCAGAGTTAAGTAACCGAACATGAGTTCAAAGTGGGGAAAAAGGTGCTTGATGATTTTCCTTTCTAGTTGTGCAGAAACTTGTATAGTTAGAGCATCAGTATAAAAATAACCTAAAAAGGCTGGTCAAAAAAAGGCTTTAGGTGAAGCCTTAAAAACAAAGACATGATGTTTACATTTAAAGTGCTGTTGGAGAGAGAATACAATTTGGATTAAAGCATGGGGCTGACCTAGGTAGAACTCTAGGTGAGAGAGACACTGTGAGCATGGTATTAATTCTTCACGTGAGGGAGTCAGGAGTTGGTACTAGGGGCTTCCACTGAGTGAAACTTTAGCTCATCGGACAGAGAAAATTCCTACAGTATGGCACGTGATAGAATAGTGTATTACAGATAGATTCTGTACAGACAGACTTCAATAGTCAGGGCATCAAGTTTACATGCCTCAATTCTCCTAGGATAAATTAGGACAAAATAAGTAACACGTATACAAGTACAGGCACTTTTTCTTCATCGTGTTTGCTCAGCTGTAATAGAATGTGAAAGTGGGTAGAAGTGTTTTTGCATGACTGTGAAATCAGAATTCATTCAGCAAATTTGCTCAGTGCGGTTACTACTAATTCTAAAGCAGTAAAAATAGTTCTGGGAATACCTTCATCTTGTTTCCTCTTGAATCAAGAGTGCTGATATTTGTAATAACTCAATTAATAAGGGGGGTGGATCTTTTGCTTTTTTTTTTCTTTCCTTGAATTCAGGCAATAATATCAAGTCATCCAAATCTTCAACAGTCAATGGAAAAAAAAAATTAAAAAAACACAACTAAAACCAAAACTCACTCTGAAAATTAAACTTCATTCATTGAACAGACAAAGTCCATGAAATGGAATTTAAGGTTCTTTTCATCTTCAGTTGACTTCAGTGAACTAGGAGGAAAAGTTAAATAAAAATCCGTAGAAAGGTTGGATAAATATTCAAGAGCTTAAATTCTTCTGTGGAGCAAACTGATCTCAGAAGTTCCTTGTACATTCATTCATAGCGAACGTTATGCAGCTTTCTTGGCTACATGCACGGTCACTGTGAGGGAGGATAAGGTCTCTAATATTAGCAAGTACTGGGGAAGAAAAGCGATTGGCCAGATAGACGCTGACATAACCTTGGCCTCAAAAATCTGTCGCATTCTCCTCTGTTCTAGTTTGTTTATATTCCTGGAGTTTAAAAGTGGTCAAATATTTTATTTTTCAGCTGCGTGGAGGAAAAGCAAATTCACTCTTTGAACAAGACCTAGATAGCAGTGTTAAGTCCTGAGTATATTTCTGTGGCCACACCAAAAATGATTCCCTGAAAATGGGGGATTGTAATGGGAGCGCTGACACAATCTGATTCCTAGCTACCACTTTGCAAGCTGTGCTGTTATAATAAGAATGAAAGGTTGTGTCTTCGGTGAAAAACTGATGGAAGTTAGTAATGGTGGGTGAAAATATGCAGCTCATTTAAAGGAGAAGAAACTGTGACAAAGTAAATGAATCACATAAAAAAAAGTAAAAAAAAAAAAAAGACAGCTAGGACAGAAATGAAAGACGTATAAAATATAAGGGAAGGAGAATTTTTTTCCCCCATTCAGCATACCCTGAGAACCTGATTGTCATCCAATTAGAGGCTGAGAGAAGGTCTGATTAATCTATCACAAGCAAAAGGGCCCGGCTCCAGTCGCTAATCGGGGAGGTGTGAAAACTCTGTGGGTCCCTAGAGGTTTCTTCAGCTTCTGTGTTCCCATGACCAGGTGTTCCAGCAAAGTCGGTTCCAGGACAACTGTCTCTTCTCAATTATTACAGCTAATTGAATAAGACCGTAGAAGCCAAGGAGTTTGGATCCTGCCTGCTCAGTATGAGCTTGCCCTAAAATAAGAGCGTAGCCTCCTCTGAAATCTCTGCCTCTTTTCTCTTTAAAGTTACATATTGGTACAAGTGCAGCCAGCCCCATATGTTATGCGGTTGATTGTTTTTAAACAGGACCCCTGAGCCAGTTTGAATAGTCGGGGTGATAAGTGTCTCCACAGCAGGCTATAAGGGAAAAAGGCAAATCTTTCCCTTGAGCAGCGGATTGAGCGAAGAGACGCTCCGAAAAGGCTACTGCAACATGAGGCCCGCAGCATCAGTCTGAGGGCTCAGCGCCGCCATGGCAGGGCCGGGCGGCCTGCCTTCGGCCTACTTCCCACCCACCGCCCCCGTGCGCAGTGATTAAAGCCTCGGCAGCGGAGCCGCTGCGGGAGCCAACCGTGCCTGCCCCACCTCGCCAGGCGCAACTCTGGGTTCGGCTGCCTGAGGTACCTGCCCGGGGCGGCACGACTTGTGGTTGCAGCCTGTCTCCGGGAGGGTTTCATTCTATGCGTTGGCATCAAGTATTGCTTGACATACCACCCCCATACGGCTGTCAGATACGATGCTGCACCTACAGAAGACCTGTGTCTTCCAGAAGTGGCAGCTGAGGCTGGTCAGGAATGTCCTAGGGCACCTCAAATGACACTGAGTTCCTTCGCGACGCTTGGTGCCTGTAGGAGCGAGCCCTAAACATCTATCTGGCTTTGTTCCTGTGAGAAAAGGAGGAGGAGAAGATAGCAAAGAGCAGCCTGTGTATACGAGAGATATAATATCATCTTGAAAAGCCATGAAACAACCTTGGCGGGTGCTGGGAGGTACAATTCAGAGCATTTGGAGCACTATTACTCTGTTAGGTGGTGTGGCATCACCACATTGAATATATTTTAAAATCACTGTCAAATAATTTTGCATTTATGACTTCCAATTTTACTCTGCTGTGGCTATAGAGGTGGTAAATAGACCCACATGGAATACAAGTGGAATACCCTTGGAAATCTTCCTGACTAGACAGCACTGGTTGTGTGGACCTACATCTCAGCATACTTTCAAGCCTCTTCTGGGAGGATACAAGGCTAAATCCTGTCCGCAGGCCTTCTGTATACGCCAGGCATTGCTACGCCAAATCCTAGCTACCTGCCATTTGGATAGGCAGGAATTCCTCAGTCAACACTATCACTGCGGGTAAATAGTTTACCGTCTGTCATCTGAGATGAGTTGCCTTTGTTCTTCTGTTACTGCTCCTTTGGTTTATATAATTGTATAATTTTCTTTCCAGACTAGGGTGATCACGTAACTTAAATAAGGCCCAGTTGGACCTTCTCCCATTCTCCCTTCTCTCTATGAAATGTATGTATTCAAGTACATGTAGTACTAAGACTGTTTTGTATCTACTTATATACATATATGTATATATGTGCATTTTTATATGCACATATGAATACATATACAAATATCTACCTATCCACATTTGTATGTGTATATATACATAAATATAAGAAATATACAAGGTAGTACATCTGGCTGTGTGGATACTCCTATCATTTCATCAACATCACTGTTTCATAAAAAATTATTGTCTTTATCATTCCCAATGCATGTATCAGTCAGAATTTCAAAAAAAACAAACGTAAATTTTGAAAAATTATTCTACGAAGCCCAAGGCAGAAAAGGTAGTACATGTTCCGCCTGTGCCACATTGCCGACTGCAGTATGAATTAAAATGTGAGGCAAATGGCTTCCATTTTAGGCATATCTGACCACAGGATTCTGTGATTCTATTCTGTGATTCTGTGATTGCCTGCATATAAATTAAAATCAAATGGATATTTCCTCAGATATTTCTGGCAACACAGTTCAGCCATAGATTAAAAAAATAAAATAAACTTGATGTTACAAATATGTGTGTGATCGCCACTTATAATGAAAATGTTGTAAATAACTAAATCAGAAACATTCAGTGCTGAGGGAGGAATCTCGGGACTTACTGCTTCAAAACCACAGACTTCTAGCATGTAAACTAAAGAAGAATCTCCATTAACATGTAGTAGCATTTATAAAAGCTGTAACATACTTCAAGAGGTGTAATTATATGAGACATTTTATCTTCTTGGGTGGCTGACTTTTGAGCTGATTTTTTTTACCATGTTATGAGGTATAGGCATAATTGGTTTAACTACACTGTTTTTCAGTCTATAGCCCTGTAAAAAAGGATGCTAGTCTAATTCCTTAATTAGGCCCACATTGTGGACCAAAACTACATGGCCTTGACAGGGCACGAGGAGGAGTGATCTCTCTGCCAGTTCCCTTATCGCGCCATCTCTAAGCTGTAGGTGTGGGAGGAGTACTCTATACATTTCTCCTTATCCGAGAGTGTGACAATAAAGGTGGTCTAGCAATAAGGAAATACTAGCTCTATTCCCTCCGCAGTCAGAAAAAGAATCTGCTACTGGCAAAGGTCTATGAATTAGATGGTATTTTCCATCAGAGGAAGAACAATGCAATGCTTGGAATTAGCCTGGGGGTCTAGTTTGATTCTTGCCTTTACAGGAACTTGAGCAAGTCAGTTAAATCCAGATATTTAGAGGAATTTGGGAATCTTATTCCTATTTAACTTGATCAGAATTGTATTCCAACAGCATGATATGAGCATGCAGATCTTCAGGGTCTGGACTTCAGTCTCACTCTGCCTTACTTGTCCACTATGTTCATAAAATGAAGAAAAAAAATCCTGTTACCTGAATTTGCTATGTAAATAGGTGTGAGACAATACTTTGAGATGTTCCAGGTATGCTGGCAATATGAAACTGTACCAAATATATTACTTTTAAATATAGAAGAGGCTGTCTTTTCTGTTTGTTAGGAGTCCGCAGAAATGCATAGGAATATTTCTGTTTCACTAATAAGACAAATGACAGTATGATATGGTTTCATCAGTACACTACTAAATATTCTTTTCTTTACTGAACTCTGAACAAGGGATTCATCATTCGTCCTGGCTGTTAAATGTGGTGTCTCTTTTTCAAAATATCAGTGATCGTAGTGCAGTAGAACTCCTGGGCCTGTTGACAATTTGACACTAACTTTGCATTATTCCCAAGATTTTATCTTAAATTGGCATCGTTTTATTACATTGATAACTAGAAGTAGCAAATCAGAAATTAGAAAGAAAGAAAGCTGACACTGATTGATGTCCAAGTCTTTCTCCTGATTTGCTGATTAAACTCATCAATCTATATGCAGAAGAGATGTCCAATGCAAATGGAACCAACCAGCCTTAACGAAGTTGTGTTGTCAGCATACTAAAGGGAAAATGGGATCCTCATGGCAGATAGGGAAAACAAAACTAAACCGCAGACTGTCTGCTACAAATGATATTTATTTTAAAAGATGGTAAATCACTATTTAAAACACATTCCAAACATGACAGTAAATCTTGTTGGCTATACTGGATGATATTGTGGTATATAAATTGTGCAGGGCAAAAAAAAAAAAATCAGGCTAGCTTGTGGGCCTTCTGGGCTGTGAGAATACTGCCCTCAGTGCTCTGTCTAAGATCAGTAATCTGCCAGCTTGTTTAGAGAATGAATGTTAGTGGCACTAGCTAAAGTATCCCACTCCCCAGACACACTACAGTTTTCTCAGATCAGTCCTTTCTCTTCCTCTCCTACTTACACAGGTCTGCTACAGTCTGATTCTTTGTAAATGAGAGATCGTCAGGCTGAAGCTGTACCTTAATTTTAATGAATTGAAGGATTCACTATATTTACATTATCTTCCTATAGATCAGAGGAATATAGGGTACAAAGTAACTGAAGAAAATGGCCAAAAAGCAGAAGTGTTCATCTGGAAAAAATCAGCTTTTGCAACATCCTTGATTAATGGTGCAAACCCATAAGTGCATGGAATAGACAGATTTCTGCACTGAGGGATGGCCAAACTGATGAAGGATCAAAAAAAAAAGTATGCAGGAACCTAGCTGAAAATTTTTCGCCAGGGTCAGGTCAGAGATCAGCCAGTTCAAATGAGAATAGGTACAATAAGAACTTCCTCCTAATATTTTAATTAGAGATGGTTGGAAAAAAATATTTTTAATTGGAGAATGATTTGATTTTTCTTATCTTAACAGGGAGGGAAGGGTTTGCTAGAAATATTTTAAATTTTTACATTTTTATTTTCTGTAATTATTATTGCTAGTGCAGTCACATGTTGTGTAATTTGTTAAGTGACTTCTGAAGTTCCTTGACTTATTTTTTTGTGTCACCAATGAATTCTCAAGAACCAAGTGGAGACTTAGATTGATGCTGGACTCTGAAAAAAAAGCCAAGGGAAAATAAAATGTGTTTAGGCTGTTTCAGTGCCTCCATATTTAGAGTAGCTATTTACAAAGTCATTGTGTTTTGTAAATCAGTGTTTCCTAAGCCACTTCTCAGAAGCAGTGTGCTACCTGAAGGGCTCTGCGATGTTAATTACAGCCACAGGAACCTAAAAAGTCAAGCGTGAGGTCACCAACTGCTAGAGTTTTGGCTGACCGCGACAGTGAAGTGTAACACTTCCTCAGGGTGCTCTTTGGTTTCTGCTCTCTGTGGTTGCCAGTGGGCAGCGATCTGTATCAGCTGGAGACATGGATACAGATCTCAGTATAAAACAAAATGCTCTCCCTGATGCTTGGAAATGTTACATTCCATATAAAAGTGTAGTCTCTTCATTATCTCCCTTCTGAATGTACGCTAACTACGTTCCTACACCTCATCAGCAGTTTATTTCAATGAACATAAAGGAAAAAAAATTGTGCTATAAATCAGTCTATCATTCTTCCTTCACCTTTAGGCTTCCACCTCCAAATAATTTCTTAAAATAACTGTACAGACACAAAATGTTTTAATGGATTTTTCCTCTCCCGCCCTGACATAAAGTTAATACTCCATATCAAATATATTCTTAAAAAATATTCCCGAATAAGAAGAATTTCTAAAAGCACATGGAAATTAACGCATCCCCCTCTGACTAGACTAAGACACAATAGGCTTAATTGGGGCAAAGAACAGTCAGACATTCCAAAATGTCTCTAAGAGAAAGCTTAGGTAAGCATTGGGAAAAGATTGTCTGGGAGCTGTGGAATCTCCATCATTAGAGGTCTTTAAGAGCAGATTAGACAAGCAATTGTCACGAATGACATAGGTATAGTTGGTTTTGCCTTAGGGCAGAGGGATGGACTAGCTGACCTCTCGAGGTCATTTTCAGCATTGTGATTCTGTGAATGAAAACATGCATCCTCTCGTAACTGCAATATAATCCGTCATCACTCAGCACCATTTCCTTTCAGTGTCACGCATTCAACCTTAACTTTGTCCTTTGTTTTGCTCTATTAAGAAAGTATGCCCTCAGATGTATTGTCTTGATGTAATATTTATTAAGTGCTTTGTAAAGAATGAGAAAAAGACATACAGTTTTAAGGTTCATTAAGAGATTGCAAACTTCTATACATTTGTATCACACGATGGAGAAAAAGCTACAATTAATAAATTAAAATTGGGTAATAAGTCTTGGGTATATTTGCTTCCTTAGTAGTTTATGTGTGTATATATATATCTATATACTTGTAGATCTTGCAAGTTATCTTTATAGTGCCGTTTGTGTGTATATACATGCATATGTATTTACATATATATGTGTGTGTGTATCACTGTGAGGTTATATTACAAATATGAAATGGGAGTAGGAAATGGAACTTGTAACCTAGCAACACGTCATTTTGATATTGGCACAAATTTTTTTTTTTAATGTTAGAGGATATTAGGAGGATCAGTAGAATTTAATAACATCCTTAATTGGTGAAGTCTTACAAGAAGGATAGTCACTTTTCCATGTTCTTCCTGATTCTCCAGTCAAGACTTAGACCTGTTCTCTTACAGTTGTATCTTCTTCATAAACTTGTTCTAATAAATAACTAGTCAATTATGATCTGACTCATGCTACTAAAAATTTCTAGCAATCTCTTCCTAGGCACCCAGGTATTTACGAAGCTGGAATTTTCCATGTACAATCTAGAAAGCTGAACAGCAATTAAAATCCCATCCAAGATTCCTTATCAGGCAATAAACTTGCCATTTTATTCCAATTTAACATTGGAGTAACTATATGATTTTCCTATATTGATCTTTTTCTTCCTTCTCCTATAAGCTTTTACTGATTATTTTTTTCCCAGTGAATCTCCTCATCTTCATTGTATTCTCCATGACTTTCTGTCACTCCTTTCCATGTTTTTTCTCTTAGTATACAAACATGACTTTGTTTTTATCATCTTAGAAGTTTCATTAATGATGCCTTTTGATTTTCCAGTAATGCTCTAGGTGTTAATTTCTCTTTTTCTTCTCAGATTTTTAAGAAATTACCTCAGCATGTGTCTGAGATTCCTCTATTCTCATTCCTACCTCTAGCCTCACTAGAAAAATCTTTCCCTCAGCTGAAACAGTTGTCACCAAAGATTCTGAGGATTCTTAGTCAATGATCAGAATTAAAAATCATGTTTATGTCACCAGCATAATTAGTCCCACATTTGAAATCTTGTCTTCCCCAGCCTTCCATGACTCCTTTTCTTACTTGTTTTTCTGTTTCCTCTAATCCTCCCTTTCACCTCTTCTCCGGTACATTGTTGGTACATTGTTTCACACTTATGGTGGTACCACTTGTCTTGTTCTTTGATATTCTTCTCTTCCTCTAAATCACAGGTCTTGGTCACCTCATTCACTTAGACTGATGTAACTATCACCTCAGGTTTACTTGTCTTCAGAGACCTAAAAGAAAGCAATTCTGTGTTCTTTCTTCTTTTTGATCAAATTCATCATCATCTTGCATGTCACTCATGCTTGTAACCTAGCTCATCTCTGACAGATCCTTAGTCCTCACATCGAAATACCCTCTACATAATTTATCTGAGACACAAACTTTCTTATCCATCCACAACTATTGTCAGCTTTCATAACCTGTCCCAATTTCTACAACTGTGATTCTACAGTTTGTTAAAATGTGTTTTTTTATAGCCCATAACTTAAATCATGACGTCCTTACTTGTAAACTTATTTCTATCTATTTACTATCTCTCATTTACGTTTAATGACATATACCAAACTTTAGGATCGTTACGTCTCAAACATTAATCCTGTGATGTGCAATGACTGAAGCATAACACAGTGACTACTAATGTCTTATTGTTTTCTTGTTTTCCCCTTATTTATATGACAAATATCCTTATCTTTGACTCGTAGCTCTGTACATTTTACTCTGTGTTTGTACAGTGCCTGGTACAACAGGAGTTTGTGTTCATGATAAGAATCTTGATGCTTCGTGGTGCTAATTTCCTGAAATTATAGCAGAGCTACCTGGCTTTAAGAAAAATCAGAATTAGTCCTGTGGCATCTGTTTATATTTGTGTGGTTCAGATCTGTCACTGTTCATGGAGGAGAGAAGGGACATGATTTCAATTGTTCAATTGTACCTTTAAACTTAAGGCGTGGGTAGGGAAAATATCAGTAACCCATCATTTCCTACAGTGAATCAGAAGAGGATAATCAGCTACAGAGAATATTAAAACATTTCCAAAAGAGAAAAGTTTCTTGCTTGGAATATGAAGTTAATCATTATAGAAAGATCTTGAAGCATTTGTCTTCAATGTGATAACACTCACTAACCTTGATGAGAAAAATATGCCCCCATCTTTTTGTTCCTTTGGATGGGCTGAGAAGGGTAATAAGCGATGACAAACTACTGAAAACAGTGTGCCATACTTATAAATTTCTGCTTTAACTTAAGCCCAAAACATTTCAACAAAAAGTAGAACGTTGTAAAACTGTGACATCCATTATCTGTGGCTAAGCCAAGTTAAAGCATTTTACTGACTATTTAACAAACCTACTAAAATAGGAGTGGACAGTGTCTAGTAAGTATCTGCCTGCTTTGCCCAAGGGCAAGTAGCATAATTAATCAGGCTGGGCAGTCAGATGGTTTGTCTGCCTGAGTCACCCTTGGACTGACCTAACCCCTTGTGTTGTGAAGTGGCCACAGAAATGAAGGACTCTGTTTCAGCCACATTTCAGACATTGAACAGCTGCTTTCCAGCCAGAAAGCCTGTTTCTGGGACCACACCATCACTGAATGCCACTGGGCTGTGGTGCAAATACCCCTGTGTTTATATTGTAGGAGAAGATGCAGTAATGAATCTGTATGTTTAACTCCAATGTCGTTCTCCACTCTATACCAGTGGCCCAGATCCCCACACAGTGGTAAATGATATCTATGCAGGTTCTCCAATTATTAAATTTGTGTCTTTGCTACTCCCTTACTATTTGCTCTAGTTCATGATCTCTGAATGCCAAATACTCTTAGGAAGGAATCAACTTACTTACAGTGTTGTTACCTTTTCCTTTTGAATGGCTAAAAACTGCTGACTCCTCTGTTCCTCTCATCTGGAGCAAAACAATTATCTTTTCTCAAAACCATACCTTAACTGGATGATGCTGTTTGCTGTTGGTGACTGAAATAAGTAGTAAGCCAGGCAACAGGTTAGGTATTGCCACTCTGCTCACTTCACTGATGTATGAAAAAAGATAATATCTTTTTTCTTTTTTCCAGACTGGTCTGTTTCTTCTTCTGCATAGCTTTTCAGCTTCTCCCAATTACCTGTCCAACTTGTTGCTAGCATCCCTTGAATATACTTTTACTTCACACTTCCTCTCCACTTTAATTCTTTAGACTTTTCTATTAATAACACTGCTATCTATTTTTCAGAAAGCAACTTATAGAAAAATACAAAAGGAATATATCGAAAGTCAAACACTCATCGGAATTAATTTTTCTTCTAATAGTCTACTTTTTCCTCCAGTTACAGCTCCGCAAAAAAATATAAAGGAGTTTTTCATTAAAAAATGCTTGAAAATCATCTTTCAGAAATACTTTCTTGTATGGCAATTTTAGCTGGTCAAACTTGAAGCCTAACATTGATGCGTGTGGCAGGCCCGTGAGCAGTGATTCTGAGTTCTGGACTTTTGACAATGACTTAATTTTTCTTCCACAGTTTCCCTCTCTGTATAATAAAGATGTCAGTTCCTATTATTAATTCTGCTCTAACAATGAGAAAGATAATATGACATTTCTACAAGATTTTTGAAGACGAAATCACTGTATCAGGGTAATACATACAATGCATAATATTTACCAGGAGAAGACATCAGAGTATTTGGAACTTTTATATGCATTGCTGTAAATCAGGTTTCAAAATTACTAAGTTCTGTGAAAATGATTTAAGGAGAAAAATGCTTTGTATGAATTCATTCAGAGGTGTGAAAGATAATATTAGCTGCTTTTGCTAGTGGTACATATGTAAATGTTTCTTCTTTCTTTTAAATGATTTATTTTTCCAGAAGCTTCTGAACAAAGACAAACTTTCAAAACAAGTGCATCAAAAAACTGAGACTATGCTAATGAAGCCTAAAGAAATAAAAATCTACTTCAGAGAGATTCAGTAGGCTGTCTACATATTCTAATGATAGCAGTGTGAATTACAGATAGAACACAAGCAATGTAGCAAGGCCACACAGCACCTTGCAATTTGGAATTTGTCAAGATTTTGGAGTTTCCCATGTGAGTCACCATTTGGTTGATGATTCCCATTTATTGTTTACATAGGCTTAAGCTTTGGAACATCCATGCAAAACAGCACATTCAAACTTTAAATCAGTCACACATAATGATAAATCTCAAATCATTCCAAGTAATTAATTTAATATTTTATAAGGAAAATACAACTTGAGTTCTGCAGTTAAATTTGCAAGAAGATCAGGAAGGACAGCAAGAGCAGCCACCCATACATTACTGGTGATAAAATAGAGATAAACTGAAAAACTGTGAGATTGCATATCTAAAGTCTGCAACAGCTGTACTCATACTTAATGTGTAGGTTTCATTCATTAAATATATGCAAGATACAAATATGTTAATCTTGTTCCTCTGTCAGTCTACAAAGAGGATAAGAAGGGTAGAAAATGTAATTAAAAATTGTGTAGGTGTTTCTGTTAAGAAAAAGTTGCCGGTAGTGTGAAATCTGAATTTCTATCTTATTTTCATTTTGTGATGCCTGGGCCCTAAGTATCAAAAGAAAGGATTTTCCTTACTTCCCCAAGCCAGGCAGAGCCATATATCATGGCAAACACCGAGACTCCCAAGGTAGTAGTCATAACGCCACTGGAGTAGAAATAGAAAGAATGTAAAGAAATTCCATTCCTAGTTCTTTACCCCACAGAATTGGTTTTCTCTTTCTATATGAAGCTATGCACTTTCCAGTGACACTGCAAGATGGCTCCACAGTTATACATTCCCTACATACAACATCAAAGCACTGATCAGGAAACTGGAGCAGCCTGGGTTTTGAGTTCATCGTTGGTTTTTCTCCCTGAGAAATGTCTTTTTTTTTTCTTTTTTTTTTTTTTGGACCATTGCTAAATATATCCAGTGCCCTGAAAATCTGGAAAAGGAAATGAAAATCTTGAGCAAATCTGTCCACAGTGGTTTCAGGGCTTGATTGTTGATTTCATCCTGATGGTGTTGATTTTAGGGACAGCTACATCAAAGCATGAATGGTTAGCTGCAAGCTCGTGTTTACTACTTCACACAACACACTTGTTTCCCCAAAAGCCAATTCTGATTCAAATCAATTTAATTAAGTAACAAAGCTGGTTGTCATGGTAACAACGCTACTAATTTGTCATGGCAAATACTCTGTGAGATTGACCAGTTGCTAAGCAACAGCCAATGGGCTTGAAGACAGAAGATGACAAATTCTATCTGGTGCAGATGTTGTGATCCAGTCTTGAATTAGGCCTCTGTTCAGAGTGGATTCCCAGGAGAGCATCACCTGGATAGCTTAATAGCAGCAGAGGGAGCAGCATGCCACAACAAATTACATTGTTTTACACTTTTTAAAATGTGTTTGAGGGATAAGCTAGTAAAATAAGTTAATTTGGTGCTCCCTGTCATCTTTTTATTTTCCTGCTACAGAATATATGGAGAGATTCAATCTTACCGTACTTGGCTTTGCATATGAATATTTATATTTCAGAAATAGTCTTTTATCCATCTTTGTACATACAATACATAAAATTTAGACATGCAAGGCCAAAATAAGTGGATTATGGCTAAATCACCTCAACAAAATCTGTTTGGAGTAATGTGCATAATTCACTTATAACAATGGAGAACAATTTATTTTTAGTTTATTATTCTTTCTCTCAGGATAGCCTCCAACTTCACAGTTTAAACTTGATTTACTTATATTCGTGAGAATAAATTCAGTATTCCACTCACTGAAAGTACTACAGATATTTCAGGCTGTTGGTAACTTCCTACCTGTGCCTGCTTTTGATCTGCACAGAAATTAAACTAAGTATAAAATAATGTCATTATATCAATGCCTGACTTTCTTAAATTCACTTTTCTAGCTAATTTATCCTGAAATCCTTGTCCAAATGTCTTCCAACTCAAAAACTCACTGTATTTTGGAAATAATGTAAGTATTCTGTTTGCATCTATGTTTAGACCTTGTTCTAAAACCTACTTGTTAAATTTAATACGTTGTGTACAAAACGAACCAAACTGGCTACTGATATTGAAGAATATATCAATTTGTGACAACAAGACTAGAGATGTTGGGAGAAATGTTGATGGATTTACAGTTCACTGGAAAATATTCCTATCAAAACAGAAATGCTTTGTGAAATAGGATTGGTGTTTCTAGGATTTTGCTTACAAATGTAAGGAAAATTTCTAACAATTTTGAAATGGTTGATTTTAACATTTTTTTAGACATTTCATTTTTTCATGGAAATAACTTTTCATTTAGACATAATTTTGCAAATTATAATCAGAACAGAATGACAAGTGTTTTCATATAACAAAGACTCAAATATTGGAATAAAAAAAAATCCTCCAATTTTCTGAAGCAAGATATCTGAATGACCTGAAGTTCCCCCCTTTGCTCTACCATCATTTTCTGTTCTGTGAAATCACTCCTGCTGGCAGGCAAATTTTAAAATTCCCGAAAAGCCTTTATACCACAGATATTCCAGCCTCCACCCATTTCTAATATGGATAGCACATTAGTTTCTTACTAGATTCACTACAACTAATGGATTGCTGACAGGAAGATCCAGTCAAGAATCTAATACTATGCTGTACAATATTCACTTAAATATATACAGCAATGGATTAGCAGTTTAAAGAAAATGTTATCTAGAACCAGAACAGGGGTTTGTTTGTTTTATCAGTTTCAATGCAAATGCAATCATTGTGTTAGAAACTCAATAAAACCAGGATCGATCATTGTATTATGAGAGGGTTAAAATACACCAAATGAACAATCTAATAAAATTTTGGTTTTATAACACTAAAATCATCCTTTTTTTAATTAAGGTTTCAATGTTGATATGTAAATAGAGGCAGAATCATGCCTACCAAGTTTGGCTAAAAGGGCGTTCTTCTGCAGACAGGGTAATTCGTACAAATTAAGAGAAAACATAAAGCAATAGCAACATGCAACTTAAATGCTGTCCTTTCACTATTTCAGACTATTTGTTAAGCTAGTATTTCATATATTACATTGTACTGGGGATCCATGGCATTGTTTTGGTAGTAGGGGTGCTTGCAAGAGTGTCCTCTGTGGGTGGAGGTGAGGGAGGAAAGGTGTTTTAACGTTTGTCTTTTGTTTCTCAAAATATCACTATTTTAATTGGAAAAAAAAATTCCCCATGTGGAGTCTGTTTTGCCAGTGACAGCAACTGGTAAGCAATTTCACTGCCTTTATCTCAATCCACAAAGTTTCTCACCCATGTTCTGCCCGTCCGGCTAAGCAGAGGGGGTGAGCAAGCAGCTGGCACATACAGCGCAGTCACGGGGTGCAGCAAGTGCGGAGGCAAATGGAGCCAAGGCTTCACGCTCAACAGTAGTATGTTCCTGTTTTCAAACTGAGAAAAGTATTTTAACACAGGAAAAGTAGTGGACAACATGCTTTTTCTTCTCTGAAAGCTGCATTTAAAGTCCTAATGTCCTACCAAGAGAAAGAAGAAAACAACCAAAAAGTCTTTAAAATACAGCAGGTAAGTGACAACATTTCATACAAGAACGCTCAGAAGATCTTGTGTATATTTACCTTTGGCCTGTCATTTAGGTACTCTAATAGTACCTTTTGAGTGCCTTTAAGTGCTTAATTTGGGCATCTCAATTTATGCAACCCTTTTTGTTTATGAAACTCATAGGCAGTTACATATTTCAATTTTTTTTTTGATGAAGCTGACAATTCAGACATAATTTAAACTCAACAGTGGAGGAAACAGTTATGACCCTATCTGTTTCTTGCATCAGGCCTGCTGGTAAGACAGAACATATTTTTTCAAAGCTTTTCATTTTGAGTTAAACACCAAGAGCTTGAGAAGCTACGAGATCCTTAAATAAATTATTCCACTGGTTAACCATCAACTCCTTACTCCTTCTGGACTCAGATCTCAGGACTCATATTTGCTTTCTTAGCTTCCTGATCATGTTTTGCCACAACATATGAATCCCTTGAAACATTCAACTCATTACGATACTCCTTTTCAAAATTAGTTTCTCCTTCAGAGAGAAATTGTGACTTGCAGTCTTGGTTCCTAGATATGTAATACTGTGGTTGGAAAAGTTAAAATAAATCTTATTCAAGCAAGTCCAGTTTATTATAATATCAGGATTGTTCGTGAGACCTATCCTTCTCATTATTTACCATACTTTTGTTTTTGTGTATGTAAATCTTAACAAGACTGATTTTATGCAAGTTTTGTGCATTGCTAGTCAGGTCATGACTTGAATCTGGCCAGAAGGAAGCCAATAGGAAAAACCAGCTGGATTAGTTTCTCATTCCTTTTAAAAAACTATCAGTTAGAAAGGTTTTAATGAATTCACTATCTGTAGTATTTTAAAATCATAATGAAATCAAATGCCTTACAGAAATCTTTGCCAATGAAATCATAAACTCAATCAAAAAGAGCAAGTTTATTTGACTTTTTTTTTATCAAGCTGTGTTGATTGACAGCATGTATATTGCTATTGTTTTAATTCTTCATTGATTTCCTTTCCCATCACCTTGACTCAGTTGCTCTATATCCATTTAACCAGTCGACAATTTACTGAAGTATTTGTCCTTCTTAAACAAGTGGCACAACAACCAGTTTTCTCCAAAACTCCAGAGTTTTTTCACTCTTCCTAGATTTATCCATCAGTTCAACATTCCTTTGAACATTTTTGCAACTTATCATGTATGAAGTATTTCATTATAGTTTAAGTTAACTTATTTTTTTCTTAAAACTGTTATTTCGTTGCTTTCCTCTTGGTACTACTGGAACAAAACCTGTTTAACTGTTGTTGGAAGCATCAGCCTTCTTTTTAAGAACAGATGCAAAGTATACACTGGAGAATTCTTCCTTTCTGGCAACATTAGTGAGATTTGTATTGTCCCTAGTTGGTAAACTTGCCCCAGAACCTGCCCCCGGGACAGACTTGTTGGGAGTGGAGAGAAGTGGAAAGTCCAGGGAGGGAACTAAGAAGCCTGCAGCCGTTTATTCACAGCACGTGGTACAGGACACATACTGCAGGTTATATGATGGACTGAGGCTTCCCAGTCGAGCTGTGCAGCATCCTCCTTCCTCTCCTTCACACTTGTGTTGCAAGTTGTGTTGCTGCCCCTGCACCCGTCCGTCACCAGGAATCACTTTGGCATCTATGCACGAGTAACAGCAAGGCTAAACTATCTTTTTTTTCTGTTCACTGCTGACTTCCCTGATCTCAAGAACCACCAAATGTCTGAAACTGGCACAGAGTTCAGAAAACTCTTTTACTTTTTTTTTCTTAATTGATCTGACACTTAACAGCATTTGCTTCAAAAGGTTAAAATCTGTTCCTATAACTAATCTTATCTTCTCTAAAGCCTCTTTTCTCAAGCGAATGGCTGGTCTGGCCTCGGGCTGACTTTCTGTCTTCACAAATTTCTCTAAAATTCACTATCCTCCCACCTTTTGTTTCAGCGAGGGTCTCTGGGAAGAATCCTACGAATTCATCACTGAGAATGGCAACCAGGGAAAGCAGCCATTTCCCGCTCCTCCAGAAGAAAACTGTTCTGCCACATTCTCTTAAAGTATATTCTCCTCCCAAGGCAAGCACAGAGCTCCCATCAACACTAATGCACACACAGAGGTGAATATTCCCATTTGTGAGGGACTGTAATTGAATCACCATTAGCTTCAGCTCCTGGCGTTGTTCAGAATGAGTTGGGTCCTATTGCTTCTTGTTGCTAGAATGCAATAAACAAGAGTTAAACTATTTAAAGGCAGTTTTGTTCTTCTGTCAGACACCTGCTGAAGGTTTGTTTAAAATGTAACAGCTCCAAAGAGGTATTAGAATCTGGCAAAGACAAAGGCCTGAATTAACCTTAACTATAAAGCGTCTCTCGATGCCTCTGTCACAACCACTTCAAAATCCCCTTTTCAGGTATCTGTGGAACAGTTCTATGACTAATCTAAATTTACCTCTAAGCTGTGTAAATGCACATTTGCCTAGTGTTTATTTGAAAGCAGCTGTAAGGAAGCAGGATTGTCACTTCACTTCCAACTTTTTCACAGATAGCAGTGATACAAGAATGCTCCATGGAGTAAGTGGTTGTTGCTTGATTTTTTTCCTCTCCAGAAAATAGAGCTTTCCTAAGAAAACTTTACAAACCTACACACAAAAAAAACCCAAAACAAAAATGTACTTTTATGAAAGCTATCCATCAAATGTCAAGGATAATAATCAATTTTTTGTCACAATGAACTGATAAAAGCTTTCAGTAATAATGTCATGGGGAAAAAAATTTGTGTTGGAACTCGTAACGCTCAGCCCTGATATCAAACGAATTCATAAAAGCTCAATACTACTGTAGCCCTTGGAGGCATGACAAAACACAATTTCTCATCCACAGGATATGGAATAATTCCCTTTTTTTATTTTTTTTCCCACAAGGAGAGAGGCAAAAGGAAAAAATCTGAATTTCAAAAAAAAAAAATTACACAATCCTGCTTATGCAGGTGAACATTAGTGATCATTTTGGTCGCCGATATCACAAACCGTTATGGTGATTTCTTTCACATCATGCAAATGGCTGCATAATGTCTACTCCTCTTGGAATGTAAAATCAAATCAGCATTCTAATGCTACAAGCCTGTGATGAGCTTGGAAATAAATATGCAGAAGCGCATAAAAAAAATAAAAATCAAGGCAATCAAGGAGAGCCAGCGTCCTAGCTCGGACTATAAATCTTTGTCTGTTTCAATCGTAGAGCTGGCCGAATCAGTGTAAAATTCGAGCGGGGATGTCATCAATTTCTGTTAACCTCTCTATTCTTCTTTGTGTTGGCGGTGCAGTGATGGATTGGTTTTGTCACTTGTGCTCAGTTCACAGTATGTTAACATGGAAGGGTGCAGTCAGGTTATGAAGAAGGGTTATTACTGTCCCAGCTCTGACCTGGACTTACTATCTTTTCTAGTATCAATAAATGTTACTGTCTTTGGGACTGCAAAGTAGCATCCTTGGAGCTGCCTAATACTAAACAGAGCAGCCAGAGTTTTTTTTTCCTCCAGTTGCTTTTCTATAGTTCTTTCCAGCTGCTTTGCTCCAGCTCATAGGCTTATTCTTTCCTACCACTCTTTAATTAATAAGATAATGTAGGAGATGCTTATTAATCCAACTACCAGTGCAGGAGGAAAAGTAATGAATTACTGGATTACATTAAGAGGAATCTATGATTTGCAAACACAAAAAGATTCGTAATTTTACAGTCTCCAAATAATAAAGCGCTGGTAATAAAATAGAGGTAATAACAAAATCTTGCTGGCATGTAGTGAATACATAAATGTTTCAAGGAGTGGACTAACAATTCTTCTTTCCTATTGTCTTGATCATGTGTTTGGTGAGGGTGTGTAAATTGTGCCATCTAATTTCTGCAGCGGATTTGATGAGTTAGAATGTTCTTCAGTTCTTGTTTTCTGCTTCTCTATTCTGTGTCAATGCACTTGCTGCGATCTGTACTGCACAGCACTAAGACACCTGGCCCTACTTCAAAAACTCGCAAGCTCAACTTTAAGCAACTTCAAGCTCTATTAATGTCAATGGAACTGCTCAAGTGCTTAAGTTAAGCATGTTCCTAAATGCTTTGGGAAGATTGTAATAAATCCTAATCCAAAGCCCAATGAAACCTTTAGGAGTCTTTACATTGACTTCAGTGGGCATTGTATCAGCCTAATAGAGCTCAACACCTTGCAGAACTGAGCCTTTAAGTGGTTGGCTCATTTCACCACATAAGTGGTTGTTTTAGTGGTGGATGAAGTGATCCCTATGTGTAGTATTTAATATAGTGTGTTTCAGCTTGTTAAGTTAGTAAAGTGCTTTGGGATCACTCGAGATGAAAGTTACAATACGAATGCAAGTTATTATTACACTGCCAGAAGTACCATTTTTTGTCAGTGAAAAATCACATTAAAATAAAAGCTTTAAAATGAAGGAAATAACACATTATTCCATAAAAATTTGATTTCTATTTGTTTCTGTAAAGAAAACACAAGTGGAAGAAAACAACTCCAGTGATAGCTAGCCCAGGTTCTGCAAAAAAAGCCCAACAATTGAGGGTCAATGGCATTTGGTAAGTGATGCTCTTGCTCTTGACAAATTGGACCCAGGATATAGGAGTAAATCTGGTCACAAATGTCTGCCACTTCTCAGAGCTGTGTTGGCTGCTCAGAAGCAATTAAGTGAAGTGGGTGCTCCAGTACCATTGAATGTCCCAATTAACAATTAGCAGGACTTGTGCTCTTAAGGGTTTTTGGAGATCTTACACAATACAGCACCGAGAAAGTCACAGGAAGGAGACCTCAGTTTCCATATCCTTTCTATAGGAGCTATTTTTATAGTTATATAAAAAAAATCTTGAATTAAATCTAGTAGAGAACCAAGAAAAAAGCAATGGTTGTGTCATAGCTTATATTGTTATTCATCATCGAGTTCAGGAATGTAGAAGGAGTCTAGCCAGGCAGCAGGCTAGGCAATCTGACCGAACCCAAACTGACAGAAGTTTCACAAGCAATTTCTTCCATTAAAAATATCTTCCTAAATCCTTATATTTTTAAGAAGTCTACAGATACCAAAACACTGTATATTAACAACAACACTAGAGATAAGGTTGGCATGATAAAGTTTCTCTACATGGCCAGTTTAACTTGTTTCTTGACTCAAGTTTCTTTATTTTTTTCTTGTCATGAATTTAAACCAAACAACATGTTCAGTGCCAACTACAGAGACTCCAGTAAAACCAGTCAAGAAAGGATCCCAAAGAAGTCATACTGACTGCTGATAAATTCCACCCAGGAAAGAGCTGCAAGCAGCACTGAACCCAGGAGGAACTCTACATTTGCTCATGCTACTCCTGTCCCGTGAAAAGGAGTTGTCACTCCAGAAGTGTATGTTTCTGGACTTCCACCAGCTCACACGTACCCTCACGTACTAAGTGCCCCCCCCTTACACATGTAAACAGAGCAAATGCAATCTGCCATGAAAAGGCCTTGTGATAGTCTCCAGAGATATGAATCCCATTAAATTAGCTATTGTATTGCAAATATTTTTAGCCGGCTGCCCATTTCCTGCTATATTTGCCTTAAAGGTTCATGTTCTCAATTACATAATGACATACAAATTAAATACAATTTCAATTTTAAACCTGTACAAGTGTCAGTTATCAAGTTCCCCCGTTAGTCCCATGAGGCTGCCCACAGCAGTGCTGGAAAGTGCACTGCTGTGCAGACGTTGCATTACTTACTCCATGAAACTCCTACTGAAGGAATAAATGCTAATGATTCCTATTTATTATTGATATTGGGCCTGATTTAATAGATGCTGTGCGAAAACACAGAACTACCAGGACTGCATGCCTCTGCTAGATTTTAAGGAGAGAGGGAACAATTTTTGTCATCTAGACTGACCTGCAAAGCAATGAATCCCACTCTGCTGCATCATTCTTCTGTGGTTAGGACCTACAGGAGGGGCTAGTTTAGGTTTTTCTAAACTCCATGAAACTTTGATTATTGTAATGGGCGCTTTGTCTAATCAATGTAGATCAACGTAGATCAAGTGGAATGATGTTCTAAGCACCTTGTTAATAAAATAATATCATTTCATCATTTAATGAAATGAGAGTGGAAATTAATTAGGAGTCTGGTTAAAATAATTTAGTTTAAAAACACTAAGAATATTTTTGAAAATATTTCTTTATTTATCTTATGTTTTCTTAGGCTTTATTTAACTTCTAACATTATTTTAATGGAAATATATGGGTGAAATCCTTGACATGTTGAAGAGTTGCTTTGCATAACCTAAGCTGATGGAGGTTTGTTATTTTCTAAGATCCAACCCTGAGAAACCTGCAGAGGGTCTGGATGTTTGTCTTGATAATTTATGAGCACATCCATTGACTATGGGACTTTGAGTTTTGGGCTCCCATTCAGCTCAAATAAGGCACATCTTCAAATGAGGACTAATTAACAAATAATAGCTTTGCAATCTTCATCAACAATTATTTAAATCAACCCTTCCCAGAAGCAGAAGCAAAATGGATAGACACCAGTGAACATAGACACAAACACTATCACACAAATTCAAACACAGACACACAAAATGTCTAATGAGAGGAAGAAAAGTTGCTCTCTAATAATACAGAGTACTTTTAAAATATAGTTTAATGCATGTCAAATTCTACCCTCAACCTTCAGTTTCCCTTTTCTGTTTAAGAACGTGTTGACCTTGATTCCGTTCTGTAAGAAGGTGTTTGATAAGTCAAACCCTTCAGAGGTGTAGGTAAAAAGCATTTTTTAGAATGTTTAACTGGCAATACACGGGGTGCAGTTATTGCTTTAGAGAAATGTCATAGATGTCCTCTAACCTTTTTTTTTTTAGGAACATATTTCTTGGATGATTTTTTTCAAGGACTCGGGTCAGGAAGAATCTACCCCAAGGGTAGTTGGAGGGAAGAAAAAATAACAAGGCATGGTGGCACCTGGGGACCACAACATTGTTCACATCCCCTGTAATCATCAGTGCACTGCTCAGCTGCTTTGGTTATTTACATAATACCATCCTGACACGTTCACTTCAGTTATCCATCACCACTGGGATGGTGTTGCTGTTTTCCGGCTTTATTTTCTTTCTCCCTATCTCACTCTCTCTGTGCCTTTCTTTCTCTCATTGTGTCTTATGTTTATCTGGCCAAGCAAAAAAGATTGATTTCACATTGTTTCTGCCTTCCTTGTTCAACAAATATGAATTTGGCAAATGATGAGGTACTGAGCTAATAAGCAAAAATGCACATATAGAGATTTTCTTCTCTACATTTTAATGAATAGTATATTTGGGGGAACTGAGGAGGAGAAGAAAAGCGAGAATTTAATAGATGCAGAGATGGGGAGAGAGTCAATTTAATAAAGCTAAATTCTAAGGATATGATGGACTTTTTTCACATGTAATCATGGCTGAATCTGGAAGATAGGGTTGGATGTTAAGTTTAAAAAAAGCTTAAAACTTTTGCCTCTGGAGTTACATTTCCTCAAAAATGAACAAAGAAAATGTAGTATTTTATATTTTGTAAAAGTATTTTTTATTGTCATGTGACAGAAGAACTGACAGAATTATCCTGAAAAGATAATTAAGTCCTGCAGTCCTAGCTGCTGAGATTTGGGCACATCATAAACCAGACTACAGGCCGGTTCTCCCCAGTTTTGTACTTTATTGGAGTTGTTCTTGATGTACTTCACTGTAACTGCTATTGACAGTTACACCCTTGAGTACACCCTTGTCTATCACCCTTGTGTGTGACAAGGGTGACAAAGTCACCTTCCCACAGTAAAGGAAAACATTAAGACTTAGGAAAGGACCACTGAGCTGGAGACCTAAATGACCTATTTGTTGTTACTTTTTCCAGCCTATTGGGGTGCATTTCACACATTCTTAGCCACTGATTGCCTGGTAGTGAAAATCCCAAGTACCTTGGCTACCAGGACTTCCCACTGCAGGAAAATAAGAGACGTTTAAGCCAGCACTGTGATTGAGACAGGAAAGGACAACAGGGCATTCATAGCATGCACTCATATTGGTGTGCCTGAAAGAGTG